>NC_092863.1:68469592-68497217 GCF_032062135.1 Pyxicephalus adspersus
ATCAACAGTGTTAAAAGCGGAGGAAAGATCAAGCTCTAATCAGAATAAGAGACTTAGCTTTAATAGATAATAGGTTATTTTAAAATTAATTATGTTATATAAATAACTTAAAGCAGAACTAAAGTTCCACGTTAAAAGTTTGGGATCAGGCAGGGCTTTATTGAGGAAAGGGACGCATGATTTCCCTTCTGCAATAAGCATTCTTACCTGTCTGATCTTTCAGCATTAGTGGGTTCCCCTGTCGTTTTTGGGACTCAATGAACTCCTGCCTGTGTGGGAGTTACGTCATCTTAGCCCAGCCACTCAATATGCATTAAAATTGCAACTAGAAAGAGAAGTATGAAGATGGTGGGGAACAGAACTGGGACAGGTAAGTATAAGGGGGTTTTTTTCTACATAAAGATGACCTTCAAAAAAAGCTGCAGTTTTACACAGTGGTAAAGGCTTCTCTCCTCTAATTAAGTTGCTTACTTCATTGCATACTATGAGTGCCTCATGCATTAGAAGGAGCAAAAAGTAACCCCCCCCCCTTCTGATTGGAGGACACTAGCTCAGCCCTTTCCTTTCATCCAATAGATTCGAATTCTTTCAATTTATGGTAGTCTAGACACAACTTCTTTTTTTCATAAAGTTATCTACAGAACCCTGTCAGTCCCTCCTATTTATTATGATCTGCCTACATTGCGTAGCAAGCAACAAAGTATGTATTAACACGGGAAAGTTTTAAAATGTCACTTTATCAATGTATTGCAGCCAGACTGTAAATTACATATTTGCTTTCTTTTTAAGATTATTCATTTTTTTCAAGTACAGAAAATACAGGACAGCTATGTTATCCTGTATTGTTATAAGCTATGTTATATTTTTTTTTGCAGTATTCCAATCAATCCACATAATAAAAAGAAGAACAAAGGCAAATCTATGTGACAACCATGGCTGCTTTCATACAGTGGAGAACTGAGTGTAGTCACTCAGGGACAGGAAGTGTGTTATTTGTATGATTACCAGTTACAAAAAAGAGAATGAAAGTGTGAAAAAATAGTGTAGGTACATTTATAATTTTTGGTTTTGTGATAATAGAGAGACAGGAGTCTTTAAATGACATGCTGACCTTGTATGATAGCATTCTTTTTTTTCAACTTGACATGCAAATGTAAATTCTTTGCAAGGCATGTTGTTATAGTATTTAAAAGTGTTATCTTTACAAAGTAGTTAAATAGTTCCAAAGTAGTTAAGTAATTAGAGAATTTCCCTTTAGGCATATGGGTTCTGTTTGCATACAATTTATATAAATGTATTTACTAACTAGTTACCTTTTAAAATATAGAAGACATCTTATGTTTTAAATATTGAGCAAAATGCTTTCAGAATGTAATTTTTGCATTGTGCATTCTGCCATATGACACAGCTGTATCCTTTGTTATTGGGGAAGATCCATAATCATTAAGTCTTGAGATAAACCTAGCAGGTAATGTGTGTACTGAACTCCCATCCATGACACATATATACAGTATATGATTTACACATACTGAATATTGAGCAGAATTCTATACACCCCTTGAGTTAATATATTTTTTCTGTGTCATGCTGTTTGTAATTTTGAATAACTGCTTTCACCTGCTGAGAAGTACAGTTAGCAGTAAGTATTACACTTTATTCATGGCCCATTTGTTGTTATGGAAACAGCACCCCTACCAAATTTTCTTCTCTAGATGTTCAAAATGTTTCTGAGATTATTTTGAGCAAAGGTTGAGACCCAGATAAAGTGAAATCAAAGAAGTTGTGACTTATGTAGGTATCCCTCTGAAGAGGTTATCTTTCTTTTATTATTTACTAAATTCAAGTTATATGTTTTATACATTCTGACTATTTTCTTTGATTTGAGAAAATTGTCCAACCAATTTCCTGGGGTTCAAATTGTCTTAGATTATATATGCTAGAAAATTACATGCTAGTCTTGAATATATAACTTAGAACAGTCTGAAAATAACAACAAAAACGCATTTAGTTTTATTTTTTCTGTTGTGATAAATAAAAATAATGTGCAAATATTTCAATATCTTGCATCATATAAATAAACTATACTGGCATGTCCTAAATATTGATGGTGTGTTGGTCAGAAGAAACCATTGTCATAAAATCTTTTTACATTTAACTCTAACACATGCAATTTTGTTATCATACAGGATGTGTATTTGAGAATTTGACAACAAAAATGCTATTCCTACCTTAAAGCCTACAATGGGAATTGAAGCTTAATGGCCAAAAATGTTCAAAATGTGCAATAATTGTAACTTTGGGAAATAAAGGCCCATTCTGTCCGGTTTCCTGTCAATTTACCATGTAATATTTTTGAATATCTGGGCTGAAGTTCTGAAAACATTGGCTGTCCTTGTATTTTGGTCATGAAATCCATCCTTAATTAAGCAATAGAGTTGTCCAGAAGTTGATTTTTGCCAGCAAATGGGAAATCTCAAGAGAGTTTAACATGATTTAGCCAGCTATTTCCCAGCAGAATGAATACTGCCTTGTAATTAGTTACAAATAATAAGCAATATGCTCAGTTATTACCCAGTCTAATGTCAAACATCTGAAACAGTTGGATCTGATGTCATCACATTTAGAAGAGGACTGTGAGTATTCATAGATGATAGAGTAAGTCTTTAATTTTAAGGATAAAGTTTAGGTTAAGATCAGGTTTAGGAGTTAAAGTTACTTTTAGGAAATAAAAGCCCAACTAACTCCAAAATTGAAATATTGACAACTGAAGCAATGAATTAAAAAAAGCAATTATTCTTATTAGTACTTTTAGACCTTAACAAATGAAAAAACCCAATGTGAAGGTATAATTGGCTATAGCTGTGCTCTAAACCACACAGCCATGGCCTCTGGATAACAGACTGAGGTCCTGCAACTTCTCTCCAATTGTATTGTTAGTAGGTCACTGATTTTTTGGGTAGCTGATACATGCCTCTAGTGTGTTAACTATTAACTAACTAGGCTATTAATAGTAACTATTAGGCTATGTTCAGACTTCAGAGGTTGTGTTGGGGTTCTTGCATCTTACGCTGTTAAACCATTGTCTCAGAGGAACACAACATGTACTGTCTACCCACATCAGCCCAGTAGGGTATGAATGGAAGTGGCAGTGAGTGGTTCTAATCTGCAAACACTGGTTCTTTAGGAACCAGCACTGCAGAATGGGTAGCTAGCAAGGCGTCAGCCACCAGGCGCTGCACAGAAACACTTGTAAGTATTTAGAGTGCTCTGCTAGGCCATGAGTATTTGTTTTCCTTTGACGAGAAAAATATCCAGAAAATCTGTTGATAGGTCCATGGCTTGCTGACAGACCACTTAAGAGTGATGGATGTGCCGTCTTTTCTGGGTATGAAGATATAAGTGCATTCTGACCTGACATTACCGTTTGCTCGCATCTTTGTTGTAAGCCTAGCAAAGAAAGTGTGGTGCAGCTTAAAGATTGCATCTTTCCCTTAAGTGCTTAGAAGTGAGCAGCCTAGCAGAGGCCATCAGAACAAAAACAATGACAGCACAGCTTTATTTTAATAATCGCTCATTACCTACTTCCTGTGACATCATGTCCTGCCCCTCCATTTGGAGATAATTTGTTTCCACTGTAATGCAGGGATGTTTCTATCCCCCTTTCCCCCTTTCTATTGTCCGTTACTTCCCCCTCCTCCTAGATTGTAAGCTTTTTAGTGCAGGGTCCTCTCCTCCAGTGTCACTGTCTGTATCTGTCTGTCATTTGAAACCCCTATTTAATGTATTTAATGTATAGTGCTGCATAACATGTTTGTGTTATATAAGCCCTGTTTAATAATAATTTATTAATATTAATACCCTTACCTGCCTGGTCACAGTTTTTCAAATACACTCACCTGTCCCAGTTTTGTTGTAGGTGCCACCATCCTCTTTCTCCTCCTGTTCCTGGTTTCAGCTATCTTGAAGTCCCAGCAGCTTTAGGGGAAGCCAAGATGTGCCCGGTCTCCTGGCATCCTATGCTATACTAAGAATGCACAGATCAGTGTTTATTGGCAGAAGACCACAGAGACCAGGCAGGTAAGTATGTTTCATTGCAGAAGAGATATTGCCTGTTGTTTTCTGCAATAAACAAACTGCCTGATCACAGTTTACCAAAGAAAAACTTTAGTTCTGCTTCATTGTAATGCTAATGGTTGGAAGAAGATTATAGGTGATGTAAGGCACTGTTTTTAATTTCACGTTTTTCAGATATGGATTCTCAGTGCTAAAACCCAATGTTCTGTCAAATACTCACTAGTTGCTCATTAACCCAAATTATCTTCCTCTCTCTTCAATATGTAAAATAAGGTCTTTCAAAAGAAAAAACCCTGCATTGAAGTAACATTATTCATATTCTATTTTAGAACTGTCAACTTGTTTTAGGTGTTTCAGTTTTGAGACCACACTGTCATTGATATTGCTATTCTCACACCAACATTAGAAAAACTCTGATTGGTTCTCCGGCATGTGAAGACTATAAAAAGGCAATGACAGTCCTAATCAACCTGCTTGACTGTCATATTGCTTTACACAGAAAGACACAGTAACAATAGACAGCTGATTTTAAGAAAACATTTTACAAGTTGTTATGCCTAAATTTCATTTTTTTCAAACATTTTGTCAATTTAGCATTTTATCATAAAATAAAGCACATACATGAAAAAAATTAGTAACTTAATTATTTAGTAATAAAACTGCTAAATCTAGGATGGTCATCTAAGATTTAAAGACTTTAGGTCTTATTAAGGGTTATACAAACTAGCATTTGGCACAGCATCCTTAAGTAACCTAAGAAAATACAATATATGTTGCCTTCTGAAATAGATCAGACAATCTGAAAAGTTTTTTAAGATCCTTCAACTGACAAACATTTCTTTGCTTTATTTGATAAGGCAGTACAAAAATAGGGCATAGGTCAGAAAATTTGAAGGAGCAGAGGAAAAAGTTGCCCACCCACCCTCCTGGTAATTAGAATTTTGGGCGATGATATTTTGTCATGGCAGCAGGGCGGGTTTTTGGTGGTCCATGACAGTGGGGTTGTTGGTACACTGGGTTGTAGTGAGGCCCGGTGGGTTTGGTGGGGTACCTGCGTGTTGTCCCTGAGCTGGTGTCTTAACGGCGGGGGGCCTAATTGTACTGTGCAGGAATGTGACATTTTTGGGATGTAGTGGTACTGTCATAGACTGTAAAACAATAGGTGTTTAAATATCTGTTATATTGTGTTTGCGGTTGTACATTTTATAAAGAAAAAGTTAATAATGTTTTTTATATTTTGTTAATAAAAAGGCTGCTATGGCCAGTTATATCCAAGACAGATCTCTGTGTAGTCATTAAAGGGTCTTTGGGTAACGGGACGATCTGGTTGGCTGGCCGGCAGAGGTAAGACGACTTTGTTATCCCCCTTTACACTTGTCAAGGATTTGCAAAGGTTACCCTAGTTGTGGAACCAAAAACTGGTACGTTTCTAATCATCACAAAGACTGGTCTTTGCAGGATAAGATCTGGATGTTTGGATTCATGTTTCAAGGGGGAAAAATTCCAGCTACAACCTGCTTGTAGACTTGTAAATGGAAAGGTTTTGGTTTCCACCACCTGAAACATGTAACAAGTCTACAGAAACAGGACTTTTGAAGTCACAGGCTTGCTTTAGGTTAGTAGTTCCCTCCCTCACAAATGTAGTTCCTCCTAGAAAACATTGTGCTTCCCTTCTCATGCACAACAAAGTCCACAGTGTGACATGCAAAATATGTATTACAGAGGTGGGCCAGGGTTACTTGTACCACTTGTCCTGCCATGCTTTCAGCAGTTAAGGGCCCTTATGATTCTTATGATCTATGGTCTTATGTTTTAAAAAGGACCTTCCAATATGCACAAGAATGTTCATGGTGACATGTATTAAAATGATTGTTTTCACTAGCTGTTCAAAGTTTTTTCAAAATCTTCTAAAATCTCTATGGTGTAACAATGGCCTGTAGCAAGTGCTCTCACAAAGCTACTGTTCAAACCTACTGTTCATCTGAAAATACTGAGCTCTGTTTAGCGATCTTTAGTGGCACTTTGGTTATCTATGTCAAATACTCAGGATATTGTTGCCATGACTTTGTTGTTATGTGTCAACCACTACACAACTTGTGACAAGAAGTGTTCAACTAATAAGTAAGCATTTCAATCTGTAAAGATTAATGTACAAGCATGGATCTGATTTTAAATTGCATTTTTATTAATTGTCCATGAGTTAATCTTTCAAAATGACTTCATAAAAATGCAATACTTGTATTTCATTTACATAATACTAAAGCATTTAAATTACCCAGACTGAAAATAAAACAGAAGGAAAATAATCTTGTTTCAGTAGCAGCTATATGATTACAGGTTTAGAAAGGATTATGTGACCTAAATGACTTCATTGTTTCACGATTGTATTACACACTGGATATTTCTGCATAATCTTCTGCGTGAATTCCAGGTGCACTGCCTTTTCATTTTATGTTCAATTGTCAGTTTAAATTCATTTCTGTCAAAACAGATGAGAATACCTTACATTCTGTTAATCCTATAATTGAAATTTAACCACATCACAAAAAGAATAGAGAAAACTTCATATTACACAAAATGTATAGTTGAAAACACCGCAGTAAGAAGGAACAAAAACACTTTGTATTACTAGTGAAAAAATATGCAGATTGAGCAGGCAAGTGTTCTAAACCGGGTATGATATTTTGCCAAGTATTTGACTGGAAATAGAACAAGACACTCACATACAGTATGCTTCGGGGCACATTTCATATCAGCTTGTTTGATTTGTAGCTCAATGTCTTAGATTATGAATGGCAAATGCCAGGGACCTGGTTGACATACAAAGGAAAATAAAGAATTGAGTCCATGCTGCTCACTGCTAGAGGTTTATTAACATAAACAGATGCACAGTGCAGACAGGTATCAAGATAAGAAGCTTAGTTGTAAGGTCCAGCTTCTTTGGATAGTTTTGTATGCATTCCGCCCAGGCAGGGTCTGAGACCTGCAGGAGACTTATATAGGCAGAGGGATATGACTGACTCCCTTGAGGTAGAAGAAATGTTTGTTTTGTAATCCAGGTAAATGTGTTGCCTAGGAATGATCTGCTGGAGTTTTCGTTTACTCGTGCTTTGGATGAATTTCTAATATATTACATTTCTTTGAAATCCATTGAGGTTTGGGTTGCCTCCAAGGTATAGATAACTGTGCTGTTCTACCAGCAACATTTAATGTATTAGAGTGCACCATATTTGCATCTTCATTTGTAAAACAATTGCTATGCCCCTATAGGAATTGTCTGAATTTATGCATAAACACAGACAAATCAAAAAGTCTACAGTATATTGAGCCAGGGTAGAAATTCCCACCACCATTGTACCAGTGAGTCCTGCAGACTCCCCCCTCTGTTCCATCCACTTCATACCTGCTGCTGATGAAACAGGTGAGGGGTGACCTTATGTAACTGCATGTGACTTTCTAGGCAGATGGATCTCTGCCCAGAAATTCAAATTGGTTACAAGCATTTGCATTTTCTATACTTGTAAGTGTGTTTGAAAAGAAAGTCCTAGGAAACTGGTACCCTTTTTATTTCATCATTTCAATTCCAACAAAAAACCATCCCTTCTGCTGTGCGATAGGATAGAACCAAAAGGATTTTAGGCTATAAATCCAGCTTATGGTGCGGCCCAAAGTACCTGGTCCATCCTTTCATTGAATGACCAGTGGTTCAGAAATCTTTGAACAGTCAACAGAGCCAAAAAAAGAAAAGCTTTTGCTTGCAGGTCAACGACTCTAAATGGCTTTACAAGGGGATGTCAATTGATCTTGTAAAATGGTGCACCCAAATAAAATGTGGTGGTTTTTATAGAAACATTTTTTCAAATATGGTGTTTAAATACTTTTTTATGCCCCCTATTTCAACTGGGATACCAAAAAGTTTAAAGTCTGTCTACTTGTACCCTATTGTCTTTGAAAAACGGGAATGTGGAATTAGTGAGCATGGGAGGTAGAAGTTCTGATATTGAATTTACACTTATAACCTTTAGTAATAGTTCCAAAGGATAAGCTGAATAAATGTATACTGATCCATATACTTTGATCCCCTAAAGAGGTAAACGATGGCATCAGACAGGATTTGTAACTAGTAACCTACACCACCTTTATAGGGGTATGGACAAAGGTCACTGATTCTTCATCTCTTTTTGCTTCATCAAGTCAGATGGGTTGTCACTGAGAGGGGTGTTTTTGTTCACTATCTCTTGCTAACACATGGTTCTTTTTTTTTAGTTGCTCTTTTGTGGAATGGGTAGTATGGGAAAAAGCATTGGTGTGTTTAGTCATCCACTGCTCAGTCCTGTTACATACCAAGGGAAGGGTAGCTGAGTCTATTGGGATTGCATTAGCAGCAGGCAAAACCAAGGGCCCCATGATAGAGATAACATTTTAGAGTTACATCACTGACACTCAGGCCATGGAACTCTGCTTTTCCCACGATAAACATAAAGGATATAAGGGTGACAGTGAGTAAAATGAGAAGGCTGAAAAAGTATGCTTACAATGACTATAGTCAGTGTTAAGTAAATACATTTTGAATGTGAGATAATGATAATATAATGACAATAGGTAACTCTGACTATGGCCAGAATTATTATGTCCAATTTTTTGTCAGGTTGGTCAAAGAGTACAAAGCAGATCTTGCAGTCTGAGAGGAGATTTTTTATTATTGTACAATGTCAAGTTATTGTGAATTGATATGTCTCTGTACATGGACACAGCAGATAGCACTGGTTCTGTGCTTAGTGCGCAGCAAAATAGCCAACTGAATGGCAAAAAGTCATATTAATGTGTTAGAGACGTTTCCAAAAATAGTGGCGGTGGAAAATTGTGATCTTAAGTTTAACAATTGTTGGGTTTGTTTTCCTCCATGGTGTTCTTCAGCATCATCTCCTTTGGTTATATGATATTAGTTACTTGTTACACATACTTTTTTTGGCTCATTATTTTCTTATTTATATTACATTTAAATTTGACCAATTGCATTACAAATACAAAAAGCTGTCAAAGAGTAGGCACTGCTGCTAGAAGGGTATGGTGATATGCTCACTCTGGATTTTCTTAGCTGGCACTAATTATTTTTTGGGTTTGTGTGCAGGGCTCTAAAAGTGCCCACTGGTGCCCAACGATGAACTCTTTTGTTTGAATAGGTCCCAGGGTAATATAGCCACAAAAAGGCACTAGGGAGTATGGTCATAAAAACAGCAGTATACTAAGTGCATACAGTATGTCAGACATTCAGCAACTAGTGACACTGAGAAGTTCTATTATCAACTGTTGAAGGTATAACAGGACATATTCAGAGGTTAAAGTCTAAAAGAGCTCACAGCTGTAACACATATTACTCAATAACTGTTGCTCAGAGATTAGCAGGCACCAGTGGTGAGTAACATAGTAAAAAAGAGCACCTGTGGTGAAATGTAAAGTAAAAACATTTGAGATCTAGAAGTTAACAAGAGAGCATAAAATACAACATGAATGAATACTACCTAATTCCAATAACCATAATAATATGGCGCCTTAAGCCTGCCAATAAAGAGCGATAGTCAAATTTCTAGAATCTAATTTAACAGATATTCACCCAAAATTCACTATGATTCTGCTAAAATTCAGAAGGTCTGTCTGTTTTACTAGGCTCCTGAGCAATTTTAGTGACAGTACTGTATTTAGGGCTTTGCAATTAACATAAAACTTGTAGCGAGCTATACTACAATATGTAAAAAGGGCAATTCCCACCTAAACCTACACATTCATTTTTGAAAAAACATACTTGTTTTAGATTTTTTTTCTTTTGGGACATGGTTACCCCAGACATTTCTAGAAGAAAAAAGTTGAATATCTCCCAAAATCACATTACCCTGTCAAAATTCAATTTTCTTTTCAGGTTGGATTTTACCTGTTTGAATATTCTATGCTTATGTCTAACTATATACACAAGCCAAGGTAACAAAACCATGACAGTTCACAAACCTGATAAGTCTATATGAGTCCCCAAACATGAAGGATAAAAGATCTACTTTCACAATCTGCCAGTTACCACTTAGCCAAAGGAGAGACAATAGTTGGGGCAAACCCCTGTTGTGTTGACCCCGGGCTCAATTATTAGGTAGAAAAAAGCAAAATGAATGATGTTGTGGATGAAGTACTTCAGTTATTCCTCAGACATGGTTTCATCAATATCAGTGGAAGAGAGAGAAGTCAAGGCTGAACTCACATTCCCTGAGACAGAGTTACCAACATTATTAGGTCTTCTCCTTTCTGGTGTTATAGACCACTAAAAGCTGTACCCCCACTGACAGCAGAATCAGTACAATCTTGGTCCACCACATGGGAAACTTAGCAAGCCACACTGGGTTTTTAAAAAACCTTTACTTTTCCATCCAGCATTTTGAAGGAAAATACCTATCATCAATGGTGCCTATTCTTTACGCAGGTAATGCCACTGCTGCAGGTTGGCAAAGGTTGACATGGGATTGTTAAGTTACATGGCAGTAAAGCCCGAGACAACCATGGCCAGCCCCTAAATGAAGAAATAAATACTTATACTATTCTGAAATCCTGCCACATTTTCTCAAAACATGTTTGCTAAATCAAAATCTTTACAAAACTGTTATGATTCATACAAAACTGAGCTAATGTCATTGACATTTGTCAGCAATGTGTCATTTTGATATTTTAGCTCTGTGCATAACAATAGTTTTTTTACCTATTTTAAAACACATTTTTTATTCACTTCAATTTATAGAACAATATGTTACATATTTATTTTGTACTGTGTCCTTTATGCCAAATATAGCATTGAACAGCTAGGACATTCTGGAAAGTACATACTAGAGATTTGCTGTGATGATAGGTAACAGTGCAATATGGTTTTTTTGTAGATAAAAAGTGTACAATTTAATTTCAGAGTTACAGCAAACCTTGATGACATTATATAAGGACATTATCTGTCAATTCTGTGTAGAAGGTAAACAAAGTTGCTTTCTGGTAAGGTGTGGAATGTGATCATAGTGTCATTGTGAGGGTAATATCACATTTTATGATTGGAATATAATATTGTGCTTTGTGCCTTAAAATAAAGTTAGGATGCACCTAAAGCTAATATACAATGTTTTTTTTTTTTTTTATAATATACCTAAAATATGGATGCCAATGTGCCCTTCCCTAAAGATCATATACTAGTTAGGTGAGTACAGCCCATTGCTTTTGCTGATTTTTTTTTTATTTCAATCTTCCAGTTCCATCTACATTATCTTGGGCAGGGGCCAAGAAAAACCTGAATGAAGTACTTCAGTGGAATAACCAAAGATGTCAGCTATGTGTAGAAAAATCCTTCTCTATCCACAAAGACACACACAATAGTAATGTTATGTGAGCACAATTTGTTTAAGTTTAACAGCCTTGAGGGAAATATATATTTTTGTGATATTTTTCATGCAGCCAAAAGGTGAAAGAGTTTTCAATGGTTGTGCTCTGTAGTGTTTCTTCCTTTCTTGTAGTTACTGCTCACAAAATGTTGTGAATGGGCACAGTCTGTCAGGAAGGTTACATGTAGTGCAGGACTTGATTAGAAGGTCAGCATGTTTTTCAAAGAGAGGACCATGATTGCATCTTTTCTGAACGTATTATTTCTAAAATAAATAATTCATATCTATAGTCATACAAATTATATAAAACATTACTTAATAAACTTGCAAGCTAAAAACATATGAACAAAAACCATGATACATTCCCTTTCATTTAGGCTCTAGTTAAAATATATACTAATATAAACCATTATCAAGAACACCACATATGGCTGCCTAAATACGGATACCAAATACAGGCAGCTTGTTTGCTGTATCGTTGGTACACTACTTGAAATATCATGTGTGCAAATAGTTTTTCTTATAGCTTTGTGGATTATCACTGGTCAACATGTCATTTTCATCAGATATATTTTGTGTGTTTTGTAGTATTTTTGAAGCAGACTTTTAAATCTGTGTTCAAATTTTCTTTAGCACATCTAGTTTTTGTGATACACTATATATATATATATATATATATATATATATATATATATATATAGTGTGAAATTAGTTATAGATAGCCTTAACATAGCCTCAACAACAGTTTTCTTTTTTTAAAGTTAGAGACTGCACTGCGATTGATTTCATTTGTCATCATGCCTAGAAATTGCCTTAATAATCCAGACAGTTTCTGTTACGTGTGTGGTTCATTCACAAAGAAAGCACAACGTCGCCAAATTACCACAGAACTTAAAAAGATATACAAATTATATTTCAGATGTCCACTTGGTGATCAGAATAAATCTTGGGCTCCACATGTCATCTGTACCAATTTTTCCAATGGACTGCGTATATACGTGGGAATTGGCATTCTTAGGTGCAGATGTACCTAAGGCTTATGTTTACTGGTTATGCAATCAAGTTTAAAAAAATGATTGCAACATGTAAAAGAATCAATTATCATTAAGTCTCAGCAGCCCCAAACAATAAAACAATACATTTAAATGTTAAAAATAATGTAGTATTATATTCAGCTTCGTCCATTGTACTTTCACAATAATATATATTTATTTGACCCCAACCAACACTATGCAAATTTTATTAAAGTGCCAAATAGAGCATTGGGCCACAGCTGCACAGTTTGAAAAGGTCAGGGTTTAAATCATCAAACAGCTGAGTCACAGTTAGAAGCTAAGTAGGTTGAAGTTAACTGATGCATCCCATATTTTCTATAATACACTGCCAAATACCCAGCAGCAAAGAGAACAGATGGAAATATTGAGTGTAAGAATGCCAATCTAGTGACAATTAATTTAAGTGATCTATTTTGTGTTTCTGCAAAACACCTGAGATCGTATGTTTGCACATATTTCAAATAAAAATTATGCTTATTGGAAAGGGTACCAGTAACACATCCAGGTCATTTTACTAGAAAATAAATGAACAGCAGAAGTCATAAAGCAGTACTGAAAAGATCTGTATTCACTTGATTATATATATTGGAAGTAAACATATATTCTGATTTCTAATCAGATATTGTGGTAGAAGTAATGCCAGCAAAACATTTTTGTGAAAATGTATAAAAGTATGATAAATTATGATCAATGTATGTGTCTCCGAATTCATAATTTTTTTAAAAGAAATTTATAGACATTGTGTTGGCAGGGATTGATTTGAAGCCATGCAATTCCATTTCTTTGAAGGAATTGTGGGGGTACAGGGCCCATAAATATATAAGATAAACATGCTGTTTGTAAAGCTTAAAGAAGAATAAAAGTTTGTATTTTTTAAATGGGAAAAAACAAAAAAAAATATTGTGACATATATCATGGTAAAAATAATAATGTATGTTTCATGGCTTGATATTTTACCTGTTATAGAGACTGTGGGAGAAGGGTTTGCAGGTGCAACATTATTTTACAGAATAAAATTCAACAATTAATTATTATATTCTTATAAGCATATCTGCTTTTAAGGTACCCATTTTAGCAAGGCCCAGTTTCATTCACTGGAAGATCACAGGAAAACAATAAAGATATGCAAAAGATTGGCTTGCTCATTTATTGGAAGCTCTGGAGGAGACCTGGCAGGTGCTTAAACACTGCACAATAATACATTCACACCACAGGCTACTTTACCAGTAACCTTCTAGTTGAATCTCTTTTTGCCAAGGTCAGATTAACTATCTGACAGTAACATTCAGCCACATGGAACCCAGCGTTGAATTGCCATTTGGGATTTAGTCCTAGAAGCTTTTTAACTTTGCTAAAGTATGCTGGCAACATTCTGGTTTAAAATTCCTAATCTAGCAATAGATTGAAGATCCGAAGCAGTAACCATCCTTATATTACACTTAAAAATGCTATTCCTCTAAACCTATATTGTCTGTCTGTCTATTCTAAATGCCAGGAGTAACTTGCTGCCTGTATATTTAGAAGAGGGCTGACTTATAGACCCTATTATTGTCTTATTAATCTGCTTCCTGGAGTATCTATTACTTTTGGGAAACTTTTTCTTAAGCCTGAATTATAAATGATTTAGAAAATACCTGGCTAGGTCATTTATTCATGCTTCTCCAGCTGGGGCTGTGATTTTCATAGTGGAGAAGGCTGGCACTCCTTATGCTTGCTCAGACAGCTGGAAACTGAACAAGATAATTATCAAGAATTGGCACCCCTTTCTCTAATTCCAGAACTCTTTCAGAGACTCAAAACAGCAAAAAACATTCTCCAAATTGGATCTTCAAAGGTAGATTAGTAAAAAAAATGCCTTCTATTCAGAATAAGGACACTTTAAATATTTAATGATGACTTTCTAACATTTTGTCAATGCCATCTTTTGTAATCTTCTAGTTATCTTTGTGATTGTTTATCCAGATTACATCTCAGCCCTTTCTCTAATTTTCCCATTTCACCATACTCATATGTAAGAATGTCTACAAATGACAGCAGGATATATGACACTATGCAAACGGGAACACATCTCTAGACATCTTAGTAAATGGGATAGCTATAGACTCTAGCAAGGTCTCTGTTGTCTGGTCCAATCCTTCCAACAAGAAAGTTATTTAATGATTTGTGGGATTTGCAAACTTTTAGCAGACATTTCTTCACCACCAAATTCACTACAGGTGCAAAGCAATGAATGATAAGGAACTGGCACAGGTACAGCAAAGCCATGGCTTTAGTTTCATTTTCAGTGACCAAATTGCCAATGGGTAGTAGAGTAGGGAGGTAGCAGGGGGAAATCCAGAGCATATTTTGTTTTTGGGATGACAGAACCAAGACAGTAAATATTGTGCTTTATAACCACTATCCTCCTCAGCTCTTCTCTCTTGTAGCTTCTCTTCATTAAATAGCTGTTGTGTATTATCAAACAGCTCCTTCTCTACCTCATCAGCTCTTGTTTGTTGTTATTCAAACAAACTATACGAACAGACTCCATTTCCCAAGAGACATGACTACTCTGAATGGACTGTGGACTGAGAATCTGTGTCTTTAGATAGAGTGGGTATAAGTGCTGTGGAGGTACCCTGGCTCTTTATGACAATTACTTTGTGATAACTATACTCCTTATTTTTCAATTGGTGAATGCATTAAAATTCTACTGGGACAAAAATTACATCAAGGATTTCATGGAAGGTTAAATGAATAATTAAACATTTATAATAAACCAAAACAACAATATTTGTATAACATATTTGAAACACAACCAAGGATATCTTTGTAAAGCCTCCAAATAATTAGGTTGGCATAATCATATGTATTGTTACAAAAAAAAATCAATGATTTTTACATATCCTTGTATCTTGGTATTTATTTAACAAATACTGTGTCCTCATACATCTTAGGTCTCCATTATTCATATATAAGAGATCCAGAATATCTCTGTCTAACATAATGTTCTATATGTTTTCCCCTCCAGCAATAATCAATTGGTTTGTTTAACATCAAACAGCTTCATATGTTAGGAGGTGTTTACAGGTGCAATTCCAAAATGATTGCAGAATACATTTTTGTGCTCTCCTACTTTGATATCCTACACATATTCGCTGAATAGACTAAGTTTCTACTCTGCCAACATAATGTAGAACAACATTATTATGAAACAAACACTGTATTTTTGAAGAAAAGGTTGTGACCTACAGTGACACAACCTAGTATTCATTCCCTTGCTTCATTTAAGTTTGTAATAAATGATACAATATATAAAAGCTTTGTATTAGTGTTGATTTACACCAGTTGTCTAACATAAAAGTCAGACAATTTACCTTATGCCATAATGGTTTCAATACCACACCAACTGCATTGGTGTGCACTGAAAAAAACAGAATATGTTGCAAATTATTTCAGTTTGCATTTTTGCATTTCCTAATAAAAACAAAACACTGCAATATGTTTTGACAATGCATTCCTACAAACAACAAAACACATTCACACTATATACACCAACAACAAGTGTGAACAAGTCTATAATCATTTAACCACATTTTGTTCTTAACTTGATGTTTGAGTTATCATTAACTGCAAATATTTTATTTTATCCTATTTGTCTTTAATATCCTTTTGTTAGGGAATCTATTTATTGTCTATACCAGTATTTCTCATCATTTGTAGCAGGAGGGATCCCCTTAAAAAACTTCCAGGTCTTCAGGGAACCCCTGCTATAATTACTATATCCACAGCTCACAGTATATTAGTGTGGTGGTCAGAGAGAAAAGTGTCTCCCACATTGCTGGCCATTGGGAAGTTACCCTTACAGATAACCAAAAAGACCACTGGTGTCAATTAATTTTACATGACTGTACCAAAACAGATCTAGGAGCCTATCCAAACTCCAGTCCCATAACCCACCAAACCAATACTCAACTCCCTTTACCTTTTTAAAAAAAACACACCATAAAACTTAATTAATGGCCTGAATGCCTTTTATTATAACATTTTAAATATTGTTCAAATATATATAACATTTTAACAAAACTTTAATATACACCATAACATAAATAACCATAAAATAACTTTAGCTTATTAAGCATGAATTACCATTATTACAACCATTAACCATTTAACCTTAAAGGTTGCTGGCACCCCAATTACACAGGTGGTCTGCTTCATCAGAATAAAGGTATATATATAATTGGCCCCAGCCTCCAAACCTCCCAGCTTGGCAACGACATAACGTTTCTTTACCACCACCAATTGTTACTGAACCACCCTTTCACCAAACCAATAGGGACTCCACCCCAAAGATGGATCCCCAATCCACTGCAACAGTTCACCAAATGACCAGTAACCCCCGAGGACCTCAACCACTTACTCTTTTACCACCAGCCTAACAAAACCTTAAACCTAATACAACAATCACAAAAGAAGGAGGGAAACTTTTCTTCTCAACCCTCTCCAACCTTTTAACAACTTAACCCCACCTCGCTCTAAGTTCCAAAACTAAATTTTTAACCCTTTCCTAGCATGCAAGAGATGCCGATTTCACGCATGCAAAGTTTTTTTCCCACTTTGCAGTAGGCTACGTCACCCAATATTGCACCTGCCAGGTAAGTGTGCTTTTTTTATTTTCAGTTTAGTTCTGCTTTAATTTGTGTGTTATTTTTTTTCAGAGGATGCAAATATGGGTGCTTGCTTTGACTTCAGACTTGTGGTTAATCCAAAAAGTGGTGTTACAATCCAGTATAATACAAATCCCCAAAACGCCCATTCTTTAATTAACAATTACCATACCTGTTTTTTAACATATGGATTCATCTGACTTTTTCTAGAATTGAACAACAGATTAAAAATATATCTCAACTTTCTAAGTAAATTGCAAACCCCCTGAACATGGTATTGTCACCAAAATTGCTATGTTAAGGGAAGTTAGACAGACCTATGACAATATGGCCAAAAGAAATTGGTAATAATGGAAAACATACAAAACTTCCATGAATATCCATGTATCTGTGCATGCATGCTTCTAAACCTATAGTGCATCTAAATCTAGCGTATCATGTTCCTATACATCCTCTCGCTCTATATGTACGTACATATTTTTGGCAGTACTGTATTTATGGCAGGATATTTCCATCACTGTTTTCTTACAAATCTGTGAGAAAGTAGTGCTAAAGTGATTTAAGAGGTGAGACTGGCAGCCTTCTTGGATGAAGCATTGTGTATCTTGTTTAATAAATGGTTCCTGTCGTATTTCTGGATTGAAACCAATGATTCCTGTAACAGTGTAAGATTACATTTTCACCTTCACCCTAACAAGAAATTGGCCCGTTAGTGGGTATACAAAAGTTTTCTTTCTTCTTTTAGCAGAGAGACACAAATTGTACACTAAACCCCTGGCTTTTTTTCCTTTCCTTTTGCAAAAACTGACTTCTAAGTTTAGAAAATGCTAAAGTAAAAGAGATGCAAAGTAGATACAAAACTTTTTTTTTCATGCTGATGTAGTGCTGTTTTCTTAAAAAAAGTTTTTGTTTTCATATATTTGCCACATCAAGACCCTGTAACCCATTCACAATGCTTCTGTGTTACTACAGAACTGAAGTCATGGCTTCAGCTCCAAGGTCAGGAAATTGAAGCTGGTAATACAGAGTAAAATTGAATGTATGTGTTATGTTGTTGTACAAAATGCTGGAGAAAAAAAATGTTTTGGCATAATATTTTTTAATGCACCAACAAAAACGAGGCATTGTGATATTTTCTGGCATAAAACTGGTTTGCTGCCCAGAAGGATAACACACAGAACAATTTTACAACCTATGAATATGACTACTTCTTCAGAGACTCTCGTTACACAACATATGTCATTTATCAACTACTACTAGCTACCACTAGCAAAGGTTAAAAATACCCATATTTCCTACTTTGCTGCATGCCTGTAATGTATGATAAAGCTGTCATCTATACCAATGCACAGATTATTCACATTGCATTCATACGTTATTTCCCTTTTTGCACTACTTTACACATTTATGATCATTTAGTAGACAGCATACAAGATTATTTGGTAGAATAGTATCACTTTAAACAACCCCTCACACTTGACTCTGAATCTTAAAAGCTATATTTCAAGAAAGTAAAGATAAGTTTGGGGGTAAAAATATTTCAGCCTAAACAATTATAATACTTGTGCTGATTCTTCCATGATCCCGGAAAGCTGTAATTTAGGCTAAGTTCACACAGATGGCTTTACAAGTGGTTGTGAAGTGTGCTTCTTCAGCATGTGAACTAAATCTTTAAGTTGAACTGCAGACATAAAACATTTTATATTACGGTAGCTGATAACTCATATTTTATTTGCTACTCTTTTTGCTCACTGCCCATACTAGTCTCTTCCAAAATGTCTAATAATTGAGACAAATGATAGCCTGCCACTGATGCTCAGGCTTTTTAATGGAATATAATATTATTATTATATAAGAATATAAAATAGATTATTACCTTAAAATGACAAAATATTGTGAACAGATAATTTTGCAGAAAACTTTATTGAAATGTCAGTGTTCCCAATCACAGTTACATCCATAAAAAAAAGATTTTCAGGGACAAAATTCCCAATAACTAAAGCTATCAATTTCATGTGGGGAAACTTAGCACTTACAAATGTCTTAAGATATAAACAAACACATACATTCAGTTTCAAAACAGGAAGGTCCAGAGATGTTATATTATGATATTATATTATTATGTTACCCAGTGAATACTCAGGTTAGAATTTGGATGCTTGCATTATCTTTTTTAACTTTTTTTTATGCTCCAAACCATAACCCAGGTTTCATGTTCCACTGCATCAGTTGAAGTTAATAAAAGTTAATAATAGTAGCAATAAAATATTAATTGTCCTTTATGCTCACCCTCCTCTTTGTATCTGTAACTTTCATTCTCTCTTTGACCCGATGTGACTATGTCTAGAAGTGACATTTCTTTTCTTCCTTTTTTCTTTGTGTTTTTTCCTATGTTTGATCTGTCAGTACTGTGATTGTAAATACCTTGATCACTGAGAACATTGTAGGCAACACCATTTATTAGGTCTGCATGGTTCTCCTATCCATATGGATAACCGGAGCTACTCATGGATGGCTGTACAATTACTTTAGTTCAAACCATTTTTTTGGCACTTACATAAGAAGGCTGTTATATATATTCAAGTCAACGTAACATGGTTTTAGGTGACAAAAATATACAAAAGGCAACATGACGTGCTTCAAACATACCATTTGTACTTTTCTTTTTTAGGTAAATTAGTGCTTACTTACTTATCATGTTGTATGCTGAGAATATTTTATAAGTAGAGTGCGCAAAACATTATATGGATTATCTGAAAGACTTGTTTACCTGATATGAGCACTTAGATCTCTATGCATGTAAAAAAATGACTTGAGAACTGATAAACATAGAGAAGGAACTATTTTGTTCAAATAATGATCATAGAAAGCAAACCTGACCAATATGTCTTAGGACAAGAGCTACTTACTAGGGTTATGCACTGACAGTATTTTTTAAGGGGCTGTCTTACACTACTGAGTATTGGCTGCATGACTGAAGTCTACCAAAAATAATAATTGATGCATCAATAGTTCAAGATCATATTACATTTGAAAAGACTATTCATCTATAATAGAATATATTATTCTATATGTATTTTTCACATATATTTTCATGTTCCATGGGTTAAACTAAATTACAATGATTGGTTGTAGAAATATTTATGCAGCTTTCAGGGACAATTGAACATTATGGTGAGCAACCAAACTCTTGACATATAAAGTAACTTGAGAAAATAACTGAAAATAACAAAAAGAGCAGTGTGAATCCACAATAATGGTTAACAACTTTCAAATTGCATATATACAGGTAGTCCCTGGGTTACATACAACATAGGGACTGTAGGTTTGTTCTTAAGTTGAATTTGCATGTAAGTCGAAACAGGTACATTATTTTAATAAATGCAATAAGGACAGATGTTTGTCATGTAAATCATAGTGAGGATTTTATACAGTAACTGACACCATGCTTCCTAATAATATGTTGAATATTATGGGGCAGCATGGTGTCCGTTGAGTGTCGAGTTAATCACTAACAAAGCAAAAAAAAAAAAAATCTTTATGGAGCCTAGACATTTATTAACTTCTAGAGCAAGCTGTGCTATGATATGCAAAAAGAAACAACTGTAGAGTTTGTCTTGCTCATTAAAGAGTTACAAGAGGTTGCAGAATGAGCTCAGATTCTAAGATCACCCACAACGGCTGTCTTTAGCAAAACATTTCTTCTGCAAGTCATGCAAACTGCCCTGTCTCCCCATCAAGCCTACATCCAGCACAGGAACAAGCAGAGAAGCCCTGTTTTTATCTGGGAGGTATCCATAACCCGGGGACTACCTGTATACATTTTGCAAGAAGCGTTGCTGGGTGATGTCAGAACAAAATGCACCTTGGACAATGCCTACATTTATCTGCCCAACAACGTGCACTGTGTGCATCTTCTTGTGTGGCAGCACATTTTGGGAGGCGTAACCAGACAATCAATGAGCCGGATTTATTAAAGCTCCCCAAGGCTGGAGAAGATACGCTTTCATCAGTGGACGTGGGCGATCCAGCAAACCTGGAGTGGATCTGGTCCAGGAATGAAATCATTTGCTAATAAATAGCAAATGACTTTTAAGAAATCCATTCAAGGTTCACCCAGCTTCAGTGGTGAAAGTATATGTTCTCCAGCCAAGGAGGGCTTTGATAAATCAGGCCCAATGAATCCATATTCACAACCTGCAGAACTGCCACCTTCCACCAGAGAGAGCTAGAGTGTGAATAGTTTATCACAACCTGTAATACTGCCAGCAACAGTTGTGTGTGTATTTAGGGTTGGATCTCTCTGCTCTTCTTCTGAATTTATGTTTACATATTGGTTCCTATGACTAGCATTTCTTTTCCAGACTAAGCTTCCTGCTCTTGACACTGGGTTTAGCTTCCAAAAGTTTTGTGTCTCTTGACATCTGGTCATCATTGAGGAAATGGTTTTCTCAATGATGGTTAAATTTCAGCTTGCTCAAACTACACTAATTGCAGAAATGATCCATAGACAGGCCAGCATTTAAGGGGATCATTGTCTGTGTCTCACTGTCCATCACCTACATTGAGGGCCACAACCTGGTACCTAGCAGCACAACTAGTTAGCAGCACAACTTCCTCACCCTCCACAGTCCTGGAAAAGACATATTAGATATATGACAGATGCTGAGACTCTACACCTTGATCTACACAGCATTATTTGAGAGAGATGGTGCCTATTGTCCGGTGGTATATTTTCAATTCTGGGGCCACCCTTCCACTCATAACACCCCTCTTCATACAGTAAAAAAGGAAATTTTCTTGGTGCCATGCTCTAAACTACAGGAACATTGTTTTCACCCATAGCCATAATCAAAGTAACATCTTTGATAAATAAACTCTCTGTTATTAACTTTACAAACATATCTTGTTTTTAATAAACTAGAATTTTTGTAAAAGACTTCTTTAGTTATTGATTGAGAAAAGACATGTAAAATCTCTATCAAATGATTTATTCCTGCCTGTGTCCAGCTTCTAAGTTTCTTGCTGGAAAATCATTCCAAAGTAAACAGAATTTCCATCTTTGAGAGTTGTCACTTTGCATGTGTACTCTTTGAAAGATTCTCATCAACCTATCACCTTGATTTTTTTCGGGGGGTGACCCAATCACAAATTAAAGGTCTAACCCTTTCCATACACACTTTTTTTAAATGATGAACAATGCAGTGAGCAGAAAGAGTTTAATGAGCTGACAGGTATTTTGCAAAACTGCAAAAAAAGTGGTGTATTTTGAAAGGACATCAGTATACCCTAGTTTATATATATGATACATTTCTGAATGTTTTTGGAAATAAAATGCCCAAAAATTATTTGCATTGGGCAAGGTAATAAAAAAACCCGTTTTCAAATATTTTATATTACAACTGAATTTTGATGCATATCACTCACCTCTTGTGAAACACAAATATCAAGTAATTTTGCTAATTCTAAATGGGAACCTAATTATTTTGGCGTTTTTATATGTTCAGTGTTCAATAGATGTTGATAGATATTTAGTCTAGACAGTATAATCCAATTACTGTTGTACTACATTTTAATGAGTTTCTCCGCTATCCTGTATAAATACTAACAGCCAGTCATTATTTTAGGTTAGATAAACAGTTTGTCAATTTACAACTATATTAAAATGTCTATACAAGAAAACTAAAGTGATTCTTTCTCTGGAATTCATTTTTAGACACAAAAAATTGTCTATTTTTTAACCATTCCTGTTATTTGAGCTATATTATGAAAACCAGTTATTACCTTGTATCAAAGGCCTCCAAGGGCAGCCTAAACATCATTTTGAGTGGAAGATGCTCTGTCTATCTACATACCAGGTCGAGAGGATGCATACTCCTACACATGCAGCAATGTCCCTCCTGACAATTAGTCTCTCTAGCATTGCTTTGCTGCATTCTGTTTGCAGAAAAGAGATCTGGAAGGAGCTATTCTCAGGCTCTTTGACTTTGTCTGATCCTGCATCTTGACTTCTGATTGGCCAGACCTGACACGACCTGAAGCTTTCCTTACACATGGCTGACTTATATGTGATAGCATAGTGTTCTCGTTCTTACGTTGCCAAACTAAATATCATCTGCCCATTCTCATTTGCTGCCTGGACCAATCACAGGCTTGCTCTCTTCTGACCTCATATCTTGAACTGTCTGATTCCTTTTGATTATATACCTTGCTGATTCACTTTCCATGGATGACCTCTGACTTGTTCTTTTCTGACCTCGAATCTTGAACTGCCTGATTCCTTTTGATTATATATCTAGATGACCTTGCGTGTACGGCTTGTTCTCTTCTGACCACAAATCCTGTGACTCCTCATGATTATCTGTTTGAATCACTGTGTTCCATGTATGATTTTATTTCTTGCACCTGAACTCGCCTTTCAGATCTTCCCAGGTCCTAGTCCTTTCCCCTGACTTGATCATATGAAGGGGTTCCTTCATTTTCTGGCAGTCATGTTCATACCTAGCGGCTATCAAAGAGTTGGATTCATCAACACCCACTGGTGAGATCAAGTGTGGAGAAAAATGCAGCAAGGGCTTCTGGAAACCATGTAAAAAGATAGGCATTCCTTGTGGTAACAATATTCTGATGCCTGTAGCTCAGTGGAAGGTGCCATGCGTTTTTCCACCAAGGGGCTGCCCATGGGCCTGTTGAAGCATTTTTTCTAGCCTAGATCTGCTTGAATTCCTGCTTGAATGTGGAGAGATGCTACTGTCTCACTCCTGGGTGAAAGGATTCTTTCTAGTGGGATTCTTATGTTCACGTATTGGGCTGCAGAAATAATGGCCATCTTTGCCTTGCCTGGGTCTTCTGAAGATGCTACGTGCTATGTAGGTCCTCCAACTTGCCCACACATTGGCTCTCATGGTGGAGGGCCACTCACCTGGCTGCAGATCATCCAGTTACCTCTGCTTCATTAGATGTGAGTTTATACTCAGTGGGCATGGTCAGGGAGTCATGGGAAAACCAATTAAAGGGGCCTGGACCCACACTGTAAGTGGACACTTTATTATACAGCTAAGCTGATATAAGTAATATTTTTTTGTATTTTTTTCTTTTTCAATTATACAGTAAACTGGACACCCACATTCCAATGTTTCCTAAAGTCCAGCATTCCTATTTCCTCATTCTATGGTATTTTAATTTCAATATAAAATAATTTTTTACTTTATTTATTTTTGCAGTTGTAAGAGTAACAAATAGGCACAGTGATCCTATACAACACTGACTCAAACATTATGTGGCATTGTGCTGTCCCTTGCAACACATTACTATCTGATTATATCTATTTAAAATGCTTAAATGAGGTACAAGACAGTCCAAGCAGTGCTCTTTACCTGCTTAATGGTGTGTGCTTGCTGTAACACAGATGATGTTGCTTACTTCACATGAGCAATATATAGCAATATCACATCATTGCAGGATCATAATACCAAAACTAACTAAGTAGCTTGGTGCTCCACGTTGCAACAGATGTAAATATATCACGGAGACCACAAGCACTGCACGGTCCGATAAGACAACACTGAGCTTTAAGAAATGACCTGAAAAATAAAATAATTATCAGCTACTGTATATTGGCCAAACTAATAATTAGAGTATATGTTGTATTTTAGAAGCGATAGGAATAAATTATTCTAAGGATGTAACTCCAGCGATTTCTGCAATATATTTTTGTATATCCTCATTTTTATGGTTGAGTTGAATTTTATGTAACTTCACACACCAAGAGTTTTGTGCAATTCAACCTGAACTGTGTTGCCAACTTAACTAACATATAACAGACCCTAGATGTTTAGTACCATTTTTTTAAAGAAAATTGAAAGATTATTTCATAGGTATAGAGTTAGATGTAATTCAACAGCCTGACATATTAGTATATCAATTTGTAAGAGGATAATAGATAATAGCTCTGCCCCACAAACAGCTACCAGTCTGGAGAACATCATGTCATTTATTTATACGGCTACTCCACCACTGAAATTAAATTCAAACACAAGACAGACTTTTTTTACTACCAATTATAGAAACACAAATTGAACACAAATATTGAAGGACAATTACTACCATGTTATGCATTCCCTATGGTAATTAAATCTTTAGATTCTGTGACTAGACAATTAAAATTTTCAAAAGCTCATTTGTCAACCAAAATTAAAAGATACAATAAAAAAATAGCAATTCTACTGCCCTTATTCTGTTATGATTATTTCTGAAATGTTTTTTTCTTAAGTGTTTGTGGCTTCTAGATAAAATAAAAATACAACTTTATGACTTTGACTAAAAATAAGAATTAGGGTTGAGCAAATCAATTTGTGTAATTCAGTTTTCGTTACTTGAGCATTTACATGGAATAAAAATTCTGCAGGCTAAACATCAACTAAAGTTCCCCTTTGTGCTCAGGCAGGGCTTTATTGCAGAAGAGACAGGCAATGTCCAACTGCAATAAGTATGCTTACCTGTCTAATTGCTCCCTGGAGCTGTCAAAATGGCACATGTGCATAACTGAACAACTTGCCTAATATATTGTACATAGAGATGGATATTCATCTATATCATATACAGACACAACAGCATTAATGCAAACACTAACTACTTTTCAGGAGAAAATTAAATTATCTGATTTTGCAAACTACTTTTTTAAAGGAGTTGTATTTCTAAACATAGTATATTAGGATCAACACTTTTTTTTAGAAAAAAATACACACAAGTCTCTATTTATTAAACAGGGACTCAGACATTCTCTAAAACTTTCTATTGTGGGAACCTTCCAAGTCCTTGCATTTAAATATTAGTAATTGATTCCAACCAGGGATGTTTGGGGGATTATCTGATTCCCTCTAACATTGATAGAGCTCATAGTTTTTGAGCTAATCAGAATGAAAAGCAGGCTCAGTACTTCTAGAAGAAAATATTCAGTCTATTTGCCTTAGTATCATTCTTGTCAGAGAAGAATGTTTTTAACCCTTGCTGATCAGTCCTATTTAAGATACCACCAAAAAGCTGTAATTGTTAGACAGGGATATGGCAGAAAATCAAAATATCCAATGTGATAAGGAAGGTATTGGCAGCAGTAGCAAAGTTTAGACTGGCTCCTAACAGTTCTCAGATTTCAAAAAAGATAGTGAGACCATTCTGAGCATGCATACCTACCTGTAAATAAAATTGCAATGCTCTCTGCTCTTAGTGTTGCTACTGTTGTTCTTTACTATCCTATGCAAGCTACACAACAAATACAAATCTCGACAGCATAGAATTTGCCTAGGTGTGTAAGGTACAAAACACAAAGAAAAACTTACAAAATGCCCCAATTTCTCCTGACTTCAAAAATGGGGAGCAAATAACCACAAGATAAAACTTTCCGGATCTAATGAAAAGCGGGCTGGAGGAACATGCTAAGCTGTGCTCAATATAGAAGAAAATGAAAATAGGTCTAGAAACAGTTATAATAGGGGCCTTAGCACAAAGCACAATTTATGTAATTTTCATTTCAAGATGAGGCAGATGAACAGTGTACCAGATACAACAGGGTACTAATTGCAATAACTCTGGAGTTCATATCAGGCCATATATATCAGTTAAAAAAGGACACTGCAAATAAACTTTGTTTTTTTGTTATGGCAACTTGAGTTTTTATTTTTTTATTTTTGTTAGGTATATTGTGAACTGGACCCATAGGACTTTGTCTTGTTTTTTTCTTTGGGACTGATGAGTAATGATAACCAGTTCTCATACTACCTCGGCATTCCAAGCAGATCATTTGCACTGTGAGGCTTTGTGCCCAGTCTTCGCCATTTGTTGGCTGGGCTTATATGTTCACAGGTAGGTATGCATGCACAGAAAGTCCTTAAAAGACCTGTTGCCTGTCCTGACCATTCTCCTGAACCTAGATTACAATCTGCATGCTCCCTGCCCTGACCTTTGGCCTGGACCTAGATTAGGCCTTTTTTGCTAACTGTCCAGCCAGTTCTACTGGACTTTGAATATTCTTTGCCTGCTGCCGGGTCTGACCATTTGCCTGGACTCAGATTATGCTTGGTCTGCTGCCCTCTGCTGCCTACTGGATACTGCCTGTCTGCACACTGAAGCTTTCCTCTCCAATATCTTCAGGTAACTGTGAGGGTCACAACCTGGTGACACCTTGCAATTAGTAAAAACTGGTGGCCCCTAGTGTTACTCATTCATGACCCCTTGTGTCTTACACTTTACCTTCCTACTTTTGGATACAACAAGAGATGAAAATTAGTCATCAGTGGAGAAAATATTTACTTGTTTCTACATTTACAAAATATAGCCAAAAATGTAATTTTGATTTTGGTAGGGAACGATAAATAAACCCTTTGCATTTACCCTTTTGGTAAAAAAAAAAAAAGCTGTCCCTAGAACAGAAAGTGAGGGGAAACACAAC
>NC_092863.1:68498085-68501556 GCF_032062135.1 Pyxicephalus adspersus
TGTGTTTCAAACTTTATTATACTCATACTATTATATTATACTGTAAAATAAATTTTCATGAAAAACAATGTACCGCTTTTAGACATATAAAACCAGAAAGAAATTTACCTTTTGCAGTTTTCCCCATTCCTGTCTGATGAAAGTACGCCCCCAGAAAAGAAATCAAGGGGAAATCTTCTTAGCAGACCTTCAGGCAGCAGTAAAATCTTAAAGGGGTTTTAAGCCCTCAGCATTCTATCAAACACTAAAATGTTTGGATGGAGTTTAAGCATTTTATTCAATATTAACAATATCACAATTACTTGATTATTAATGTACTTGGATCCTAAGTCTCAAAAAAATAATGTTGTGTTTTAAAATGAACTATAAAAACGAGTTACATAGCAACTAAACCAGTCACAGATAATATTGACTGTGACCTATAAAGCTTGTGATCTTTTCTTTGATTATAAGATAGATTCACTTGAACTATAAGATCTAAATTAAAAATAAAGCTGAGTATCTACTAGTCTTAAGGTTACTTTTATTCCTTTTAGACTATAATACAGAGACAACCATTTCTTAAAATATCAGGCCAGGTGAAATCTTTGAGGTCACCTCTGTGTAGAAGAAAGTTCTTGGTAAATCGATGAGAAGCCCGTGGGGCGGGTTTCCTCAGTGACCAGATGGGTCAAATTCTGCAGAACTCTCTCCAGTCATTAATCAGTGCACCAGGCTGTGCAATTGATTCTAAGATAACAGACAAGAATGAAAGGGTTGCTAGGCCTGACTGCCTCTTGTCAATAGAAAAGGTTTTCAGCAATATGCTGTAATGTGCCGCCATTTGTCAATTGACATAGAGGTAAAATGTTTTGTTACACAAGATTCTTCAGTTTTGGTTTTAAAAATAACATCACCTATTCTAATGCTTTGCTTAATTATAGCAATCAGTGGAAAGGAGTTTAAAAATATATGTACTTATAAGCCGCATAAAATATTTTTTTTGACAGGAGATGTCATTTAGCAAGCAATTAGAACAAAAACTAAAATAGCACCTTGGGATAAAATATACCCTATTTTTTAAATAAAGACATGAAAACTTCTGAAGTGTCAGTTTCCAAATCAATCTAAGCTGCTAAAACAACTTCATTAGGTTTCTCTGGTTGACTTTTTTTTCAACCTGCATATCAAAAGGTGAAAGAGAAGATGACTGAGCACATGCAAGAATATGAAGATTTAGTTTTAACTTTAGCTGTGTCTTAAAGACCTTGTCTTAAAGTGGAGTTATTTATACATTTGTATAGACCATAAAAAGCAAAAATAAAAAGCAAGTTTTGCCACATTGTCTAAAGTATAAATAGTCCTTGCTTTGATCAGTTTTAACTAGTTTTAAAGTAAAGTACACATGAGCAAGGTAGTTCACAAAACAATACCATGCACAAGGTTCACCTGTACATTCAGAAAATCTGTAAAACATAGTAAAAATTATTTTATCTATTTGTATTTTTTGTTACACACATGCCTAAATATATATATATATATATATATATATATATATATATATATGCAAATTCACACTGCCACAGAGGTCTGGCTTTAGCTGTGAAGCCGTCCCCTGCAGTACTATCAGTCTGGAGCTGCCCCCAAATAAATTATTTCTGCTATTAGATGTCCTCAGCCTACCAGTTTGAACAATGACCAACACTCTACAGACTTTCTTTCAGTCCAGGCTGTCAAGGACCATCCCTTGGGAAAGTATCATTAGGCACCCCAAGGTTTTGAGTATTTCTACACAGTGTTCACACATCTAAATAACAACACATAGCTCTGAAAGTTAATAAAAACAAAATTCTGAAAATTAATAAATCACATTTGTGAATAGCTGTATGGATAGACATCACTGCACATAGCTCTGTAAGTATTGCATGTAAGTAGTAAATAATGTGTAAAAGTGAGATATGTAGATATGAACAAATATATTCCTTAGAAAATCAACATGTAAAGTTCACTGACTTGCAAACATCTGGCTGTTTTAATGCATACCATACACACTCTCTTTAAGCTTGAGATTAGTGAAATAAAACGTGATTACCAGTAAGGGTATAATAAGAAAAACAAATGAAATGAAAAATCCTTTACAAAGGCTAAATGAAAAAAAATGGAATACCTTGTCAAGTTAGTACCATTTATTTCATTTGATAGTTCATCTTGCTGTTCCAAAATAGTTTCCCAGTCATCTTAAAAACTTTGAAAGCAATGTGATTTATACGTTTGAATTTACATTTATTACTTTTCTTTACCAGTGGTCACAGAATTATTTTGTTGAACTCCCATTTTCATTTGGGATTTATTGAAGTGTTTAGAAAAATGGATAGAAAAGTCTTTTTTCTTTGCTAGTCAATAATGTAAGAGATATTGCTTAGCATAAAACTGCTTAAAAGATTCTCCAGGATAGGATCCTCAAAACTGAAATATGTTAGTCATAATATTTCCCTAGTTTTGAAAGCATGATGATTAATGAAAAAGACAAGGAAGCCTCAGGGATATTATATTTAAAAATGTAGATGCAATATTTTATATCAGCCATTTCAATTCAAATACATATTGCAGATAAACTGTTGTTTGATAGTATTATTAATTACTCATCTATATATTTTAAAATGCAATAGACTGCTGTATGCAATTACAGAAGAAAACACTTCAAACAAATCTCACTGAAATAGCTATATTTCCTGAGAACATTTCATCTTTCTGTAAAAAATATTATTTGGTGAGGTATTCTTCTATTTTGGATGGCTTTGCAATGTCTATCCTGCATGCATAACCTAAAGTGGCCCTTCCAAAATATTACAAAATAAGATTCCCTCCAGCACAAGACTATATTATTCTCTCAAAAAGCCGTTTACTAAACTACTGTATCCTACTGTATCCTATGCAGACATTACCTCTGCTTCTGACCCATGCGGATGTCAATGTTTTGAATAAGGCCTTCACGAAATTTCTTTGGTCGGGTAAGCGCCCAAGGATCTCACTGACGAAATTATACCTAACTAGAACTGAAGGGGGCGTGGGCTTTCCTAATGTAAGACTTTAGAATTTGGCCTGTCTGACAAGGCATGTTGTAGATTGGCTTAGGGGGACATCCTGTTATTCCAATGTACCTCTGGAAAGAGCTATGTCATATCCATGGGATCTATGTGCTCTATTACACTGCAAGTTCTCAGTGATTCCAGCTTTTCTGCGTCACAATATCCTAATCAGAGATACGGTGGTGACATGGAAGGTGACTAGCTACCAGCTTGTCTCTCTCCATATCTGCCCATCTGTGGAAACACTATGTTTCCGCAAGCACATGAGCACACAGCGTTCCAATTATGGAAACGCAAAGGTTTACTATTCATTAAAGATCTCTTCCGAACGGAAGACCTGACTAAGCTATCCTTGACGGATTTGCAAGCTAAATATGGTATCCCGTGATGGGCATTTCATCCG
>NC_092863.1:68502414-68550196 GCF_032062135.1 Pyxicephalus adspersus
ATTAACCTATAGACTCCACCGGTTGACTTTATGTTGTTTTTCTTATTATTGACCAAAGTGTTATGAGTGTCTCCCCCCCCTTCCCTCATGTGTTTTGCTACCCTATTGGTTTCAGTTGTTTGAATGTCTTAAAACATTTTGAAAAAAAAAGCCGTTTATCTTTGCTTTGTTTCGTTTCCAGTACTTCACCTTACCATCAGTCTTTTTGACATTTAACATTTCTAGGAGTGTGTCCCCATCATGTGTTGTGTATCTTTTCCTTTCACTACAATACTGGTGAGTCCTATAGTGACACAGGGGTCACAGCAGGTGTGAACATATAGAGGTGCAGCAAATGCACCTGCATGAGGGCCCCAGGCCTTCCACAGCTGTCGGTGAATCCCCCAACAGCCCCTATGTTGGTTCTGCAAGAGGATCTCTCACTCATCTGTGCTGGCAGGGAGACCAGGCAATGCAACAAAGCACGCCCAAAAGTAGGATATCTGGATCGGTCAATGGGTGGAGCAGCAGGGGGTAAAGAGATGTGGAGGAAGGCAGTGATTGGAGGTGGGTGAGACATGGGTGGAGGTAGGCAGTGCTTAGAGAGGAGTGCTGCTTGGGGGCAAGGCATGGGTGTAGACAGTTGTTAGGGTGGGGTGTAGAGACGGAGCATGGGCGTGAACTGCAGGGGGACTCCCTTCTTCATGGCCCATTGTTAGCTATGCCTGCCACTGGGTAGGAGGATGGAGTAACAGCGCACAGGAGAGGAACATTGTCATCCAACAATCCCAAGAGTGTGGTAAGCCAGAAAGGCTGGTGGAGGCTGCTGGAATGGAGAGATTTTAAGCACTATAATTTTTCTCAATTCAGTCACTTTAAGCTCTACATGATATAAAATATTTGCCCAAAGCACCTAGAGCTACATTATTGGGTTGAGGTCAGGGCATAAATATTTTATTCTAATTTTCTTGGGCCCTATGATCAGATTTGCCTTTAATAGTAGATCTAACTGTGGCTGCAATCTTTGACTTTCTTCATATTGAAAAAACGTTCACTTTGTTTACAAGATCTCCAAAACTGTATTTCCTATCATTGTAAATGAGCCTCATTTTAAACAGTATGTTCTTTGTTACTCTGGACTCACTACTTGCAGTGCTTTTCAATCAACATAGCAGGGAGTTAGAAAATAGAACAAAATATTGAGAAAACATAAAACTGAGTGCAGTGTACTGTAGTATATTGTATATCAAAGCTGCTATCCTATTAAATGGAGCAGGTCAGTGGCACATATAAGGCAGTAAAATGGGTAATTTTCTAAGTGGGGCCAAACAAAACAGATGATCTTATCATATATCAGACATAATGGTACACAGTAAAAACAGGCCATTGTAGTTTTTACTGTATCAATAGTTTAAAAGAAAAAAAAAACTTTGTCAGTTGTATCACATGGAAAAGTCATTATGAATCAATGGTTTTCGGGAAAAATGAAGGAACACATTTTTCCATAATTGTTTAATTTCTTGTGCCTACCAGAAGCTGAAAATTGCAACTTGTACTGTTAGGGACAAGAAAAGAACATTTTGTTGATTGTTGTCTCAATCAGGGCTTCTGTGTGCTGTAAGGCCAGCATGTGTTCCTTGAAAGCCTTATAGACAGGACTGATCAGACCGAGGTCTAGTTTTAGTGAGGTTTGGGACTGATTAGAGGCATTGTTCAGTGACTAGTTAAGGCTAAATTTGGTGTCCAATCTGTGCACAATAGGGGTGAGAAATATCTTATGAATAGTTTTCTGAAATTTTTGAACATGATTAAATGATCTTGGAACGGACAGTCAGGTCAGGTCCGAACTCGAGAAACAATAATGTGGGTAGAAAAGATTGTGAGATATTTAATACATGGTAATAAAACTGATATATAAAATGGCAGATGAGGGCAGACAGGAGTAATAGTGTTAATAAATGTAAGTTATCAATCAGAAGCCCTTAGACTGTTAACCAATGTTTTTGTGTTTCTAAGTAGAAACCGTACCCTAGATATAAGGAAACTGAAATATTGGCTAAAAATATTAATTGGATATCTTGTGCTGGTGGATTCTAAACTAGCTAAGATGCAAATTTTCCATAACATCCATTTGTCTTCACTTGCCAAAATGTATATAAAAATATTAGTACAATTTTAGGAAGAACAATTGTAATGATTAACTGATTTCTGAAAAAAAGGCTTGGGAGATCTTTTAATACATTTTTGCAGCCACTTGTATGCAGGTAGTCTTCATATCCAAGCAACATGAAATACCCGATAGAAAACAGAGAGCTATTTGTGACAACTTGGCCACAAGTGGCTATCCTATGATGTGACTGTTTTTTTATTCTTCAATATTCCATGACCAGGGTTAAAAGGCTTTGAGATATCATTTGATTATAGTGCACATTGAGGTAATGATCTAGTTGATGAGTTAATGATTAAGGAACTATCTAGTTCAGGGGGTAACCTTTTTACTTACCCACAATTATTTTCTTTTCCAGGCATTACAGCCTTTAAATATATGAAACCTTAATGGTACAAAATATTTACATCAAACTTACATATGTACATACATATTTACACCCATTTACATCAAACTTTGTATGGGCTGGTGGGAGAAGAGACTGCACATGACTGGACAACTAAAGTAAATCATTATTCAGTTTATTTAGTGAAGATTCTTACTTCCTATCAAACATCCACTCCTGAATGATATCTATCTCCAATTGGAACATATTGGGCTTGATTTATTAAAGCTCTCCAAGACTGGAGAAGATAGAATCTCATGGGAGAACCTGGGTGATCCAGCAAACTTGGAATGGATATTCTAAAAATTATTTCCTGATCCTGTGAGGCAATCGGATGTTCCCTGGATCAACAGTCTCTGTTATCTTTACTTTAAAATCTAAATACCCAGTTATATTCTGTGTTTCTAGAAAAGCATCCAACTTTTTCTTAAATAAATCTATAGAACTTGCTGAAACTAGCCTTCAGCTAGGGAGGCATATTCCACAGGGGAGCCTATTCCACATTTTCACCGACCTTACAGTGAAGAATCCCTTCCTTATCTTGAGATTAAACCTTTTTTTTCTTCAGACTCAAAGAGTGCCCTCTTGTCCTTTGTAATGATCTCAAAGTGAATAATGGGGAAGAGAGTTCTCTGTATGGACCATTTATATATTTATACAGGGTGATCATATCCCCACTTAAACGTCTCTTCTCAAGGGAGAATACGTTCAGTTCAGCTAATCTCTCCTCATAGCTGAGCTCCTCCATTCCTTTTATTAATTTAGTTGTCCTTCTCTGCACTCTCTCCAATTCAACAATGTCCTTTTTGTAAACTAGTGCCCAAAACTGGACTGCATATTCCAGATGTGGTCTGACCAATGCTTTGTACAAGGATTATGTCTCCATCACTGCAGGCTATTCCTCTTTTATTACAGAAAGGTACTCTGCTAGTTTTAAATATTGCAGCTTGGCATTGCATGTTATTATTAACTTCCCTAGCGGTTCATTTCTTTCCCATTTTATATGTCTAAAAGCAGTACATTGTTTTTCATAAAAAAATATTTTACAGTATAATATAATAGTATGAGTATAATAAAGTTTGAAACACAAAATCATGTAAAAATAATAAATTAAGTAAATAAAAATTTTTTTTTTTTTTTTTTTTTTTTAAATATTTTACTCATACTTTTTTAATTTACTGTAAAATATTTAAATGTTCATGAAAAAAAAATTGTACTGCTTTTACACATATAAATCTACTGTATTGCATTCAATACAGTTATTTTGTGTTGAATGCCAAACAAATGGATTTTGAATTTCCCGCCCTGCCCCACTGGCAACGTACACATGCACCAACATCACCCAGAACTCCCCTCGGTGACTCATCGTGTGCAGAAAACGCCGGAGGAAGAAGAAAGAAGACAGAGATTGCGGTGATGGACTACGTGGGACGCCGGCGGATCAGGTAAGGCTGTATTTACTATTACTTGCATTAGGTTTACCTAGCCCACGTGTGACTCGGGGTTACTGCTAGGCAGGTTAAGTTTATGATCCACCACAACCCCCAGATCCTTTTCCATTTCAGACTCCCCCAGCATGCATGTTCTTAGTCCCCAAGTTCATAACTTTACATTTATATATATTAAATGTCATTTGCCACTTGGCTGCCCAATCAAACAGTACATCCAGGTCTGATTGTAGATTATAGACATCCTGTAGTAACTTAATTCCATTACATAGTTTGGTGTCATCTGCAAACACAGAAATGGTACTTTTAATCTCAAACTCTATATCATTTATAAAGATGTTAAACAGTAAATGTCCCAACACTGAACCCTGGGGTACACCACTAATACACAAGCAGGTAAGAATTCCGTATTGTAGAAAAGACATATCATGACTAATAAGAATGCCCTATTTCTATATTGGTGGCATTTTACTGACACCTAAGTAACAAAGTAGACTTTGCTAGCTTACAAAGGCTGGTACAAAGGAAGTGAGGTAGCAGAAAATTGGAGGGGGCAGGCTTGTGTATTAACACATCAATTAGTTCCTGCTGTGCTTATTGTTCTGCTCAGCTTTTCTGCGAACATTTAATGTATTTAATTCAGTAAAAATATGCTCACTCTTCATTTAACATTCTAAACTCCCCTAAAAATTACTCTAAAACTGAGACTAATATTTAGCTAAAGCATATCATTAAAAAAAAATGACCATTTGCGTTCCCTAAAACATATCTTTGTTTTTCCTGTTTTTTTTTTTTTGTTTTGTTTTTTTTAAAAAAGGGCAGTGCACATTTTTTACAATTTAAATATTTCAAATGCCATTTGTATTACATGTATGTGTGAAGTCATTTCCAGGTATATAATGTAGGTAAAATGTAAAATATTTTACCTTGTGTGCAAACGATTTAAAAAATAGTTCAGTAGGGATGATCCTTAACATTCTTATGTGAAATGTTTAGTTTGACAGACACTGTACTTTTTTTCTTTACTGCAAAAAAATGTACAGAAAATACCATGTTTCCACAAAAATAAGACATGAAAATAAACCCTTGCATGCAACTCATGCAAGGGGGAAATATAAGCCCTACCCTGAAAGTAAGCCCTATCGGCTTCTTCGGAGAGTGTGGTCAAGAGGACGGAGAGAGCAGAGAGATAGAAGGAGATTTTAAAAGCACTGGAGCAAAGGGTCAAGAAATCGCAGGGTGGTTATTAACCTACTCTGGTGTGACACTACAACTTTAATAAGAGGGTGTTGGACTCTCTTTTCAAGGGTTAGTATTTCATTCAATAGTAGCAATGCATATTTATTGATTGATTTTTTTTTTTTGCTTTTACTCAGATTTATATTTGTTACTGTTCTGTGTCTGCATGTTACTCTATGAGTCATGTGTTAATTGTCAGCACATTTTCTTATTTTGTTGCACTTGTTTGTTTATGAAGCTGTGTTTTTTTTTTCATTAATCATTTTTGATTATTCTTATTTATGACTTCTTGTTATTAACAGAAAAATATGTGATTTTGAGATAACACAGGGGTATCTTTCTATAGATATTTTTGTACATGAGAAAAATAAGACAATCCCTAAAAATAAGCCCTAATGCGATTTTCAGAGGGTAAATTTATATAAGACCCTGTCTTATTTTAGGGGAATCACAGAAGTAAAACATAAAGAAATATGAACTAAGAAGGTGACTTTGATTAGCTGTAAAAAGAAATTCTAGAATTCAGCATTACAGAATATGTCCCATTGAATGTAACTAACCTCTACAAGCTTTACCTAGATATATAAAAGAACTGACGCAGGCATATCTTCTCAAGATTTTACACTAGTTAGAGTTATATAAAAACACTTTGCATTCTAAATGAAATCATTTTTATTAAACTGTACATTTCTATATATTTAAAATATAAGTGTTTTAGGCTATGGAAAATACTTGGGAAGTGGATCTTAATGCCTGTTTGGAGAAAAATCTAGTTACAAAAGCCGTAGGGCTTATGACTAAGTACTGGAAGTATGAAATTTGTTGAGTCACCCATGTTACGATGGGAATAAAGCACCAAGTAATTATGGCCTATTGCTGATGACTCTTTGGGCCTGATTTATTAAAGCTTTCCAAAACTGGAAAGGATCCAGCAAACCTGGAATGTATCTGGTCCAGGATTAAAAACGTTTACTTACAAACAGCAAATAACTTTTAATAAAACCGTTCCAGTTTTGCTGGATCACTCAGCTTCACTGATGAAAGTGTATCTTCCCCAGCCTTGGGGAGCTTTTTTTGTAATTATGTTTTGATTTTTTGGGACCAAGAAGGTCAGGGAAGCTGATGGCATTTCCAATGTTGCACAGCAAAGCTGGTGTTGATTCCCTAGTGGCACCAGACCTGCGTAAGTAAGCAGAACCAGTGTAAAGTATTATTTCTCTGAAACCATGCCACAAAGGTCTACAAGTGATTTATTCCAATATTAAAAATAAATGTTAGAGATGCAATAACTAGACCGGTTCTTTTCCTTAGTTATTGTCTTTGCACTTCGATAGCTTCTTTTGGATGTCGGTCAAGGTATTAATAAAGGTCTGTTTTATTTTTATGTTATTTTCTAAAAACATTTCTTTCAGAGTAATACTTGAAACATATATTGCAAAGAATTCTAAATATCTTGTAACTAACATATCAACAGCAGCTCAGTGCCTAATAGCTCTTAAATGGAAGCAAAAGGATTCTCCTTCATTACCAAATCTTTACATATGAACAAAAGACATCAGGATAATTAAGCATTTGACAGCTAGGATCCATTATACTTTAGAATTATGTGATAATGTATTGGAACCTTGGGAATTAACACATCACTTAGGCTCAGAGAATTCTGTATCTTCATAAAATACTTTCCAGGCACCTCTGGAGGATGGAATTTAAAGCTGAACTCCAGGTAAACAGCAAGATACACAAGTGAAATGAGAACTGTTTTATCTGCTCTCCATCAAGTCATAAAACACAATCCTATCTGTCAAAAAGAGACCTATTTTTTCTCTGCTGCAGCGAAGTAACACCTAATTTCTCCTCTCTTAAAGAACCAACACTTGAAGATCTGACAGCAAGCAACAGTAAGCCATAGGGCCAATGGGCCATAGATAGCTCCATTCCTTATATTCAGTTGTGAACCCCTGCTTGTACAGGGCACATGATGTGGATGATTAAAGTGAACTCACATAGCATTGTGAGCAAGAAAAGAGAAGGGAAAGTTTTTGTTATATATTCTCTCCTATTATGGAATTCATGTGATATGGTTGAAGCCACCTCTAGTAAGTTGTACAATAGAAAAGAAGAAAAGGTCAAAGAAAAGAGGTTTATGGCTTATATGAATATTGCGTCAATGTATGTATATGTAAAATATACCTGAACCCTGTGAGTATTGTAACAGGTGTTTTTGTAAAAATGTTGAATCTGTACTTGTATTGTGTATGAATAAGTTTTCTACAAATATACAAACAAGTTTATTAAGCATTCCAGCAACGTGAGCACTGTATTTTTCTTTAGCAAATATAGCCATTTATTTGCTTTTTTTTTAAATAATGATATACTAATTTCCATAATAAAATTATTTCAAACTAGGAGCTGGACCAACACAATATCCCTAATTTAAAGACATCTTAGTTAATGTTTTTGTTTAACGTTTTTGTAGTTTGTACCATTTTATAAAAAAACATTTTATATAAAAAAAAAAAAAAAAAAGCTTTACCTTTCCTAAAAACTTCTGTAAAAAAACTTACCTGTTTGTGCTTCCTAAAAAAGAATTTGCAATAAAGCAATTTCTCCCTCACTTGTCTAAGAATGGTAAAGAGGATACTTTTATTTGCCACCTAAAAGTGTTATTACTTGGGATGTAAGACTGCTGGCAAATGGAAAATGGTATATATCCATTACCTAAGTGCTGCAAAGTGCCTCCATTTTAGTGGGTTTTGATGAAGCATGTTAGTGGACAAACACTTTCAGACCCAATACACTAGCATTATACATAAAACTACACCATTACATTTAATGTGTGGTTTTATATTCAACCAATGGATGTATCTAGCACACAGTTCAAAAACAGAGAAGCAGAATGAAATGCCATCACAAAACTCACCTTGAGGTTATCATAAAGCTGCAAGAATGTGAATTTTGTGGTGAATATCTGAAGGGACAAAAAAAAAAAAACATAGAAAATGCCTTTTATAAAGATAGACACAAAAACGGGTGACAATTAATCTAGCAATAGGTATTTGAATGTCTTGCAGCAAAGTCCTCAATTTATTTGTGAAAATGTCATTATGAAATCTTTGATACCATAGCTGGGCAATTATGTGAAAGGCCTTGAAGCAGAATATAGCAAGTATCATAGTCACCTTTCTTAGTAGAATAGCATTAAAACCATCATTTAGTAATATGAAAATAGAAACCAAATGTTTCTGTCAAAGAAAAAAAAAACAAAACAAAAAAACATTAAAATCCTAATATATCTGCCTATAAGGAAAAGGAAATAATATCCTGCTATCACATTATACCTAAAATGCACATAATTGTTTTGCCGTGACGATAACCATCGGTGTTTGCTGAGATATTTTAGTAGAGCAATTTAAGCTGTTTAAGGAAAAATGTTTGGTGTGTAGATTCTAATCTTTTTTCTGTTCATCTCTCAAAAAGTGGGATCATCTGGAACAAAATAACAAGAAATAATTCACTTCACTGTGACATTTTAAAGTGTTTGCCAATATTGTTTGCCAAATTCACATTTTAACCCTAATGCTTAAAAATAAAAAGTTGTTGGTGATTACATGATGTGTCATTTTCTTGATAGGGTATAGAACATTTTGCAAAATGATGTACCACCACACAGGGTAAGGGAAAATCTGATTCCAAATAATTACATTATTCTTATTGCTTGAGATATTTTACACCAGTAAAATGTTATATTATATTGGCTAAAATGTGTAAAGGATTTTGCAAACCCTCTAAGAATATATATATATATATATATATATATATATATATATATATTATTATTATTATTATTATTAAACAGGATTTATATAGCGCCAACATATTACGCAGCGCTGTACATTAAATAGGGATATATATATATACATAAATATATATATATTGTAAACTTGGTTTTATTTTAATTTTTATTCTATAAAGCATTGTGTGTCCTATAAAAACATATTGTGGTTCCCTTGAACATAGTAAGCTGGGGAAGTAGAAGAAGAGGAAGGTTGAATCATTTTGTATCTATCAGTAGGGATGAGCGAGAATGCCTCTGGCATTCTCAAGTAAGTTTCCTCGCCCTTCCAATGGTTCCACGAAATTTTGGCGAACCGATTTTGCAAAACCATTGGAAGAGGAAATTAAAACAGGAGGATTCCCAGAGCTACATTCAGCCCTGGGAATCCTCCTGTTTGCGATCCCTGGCACGAGGTTAACTAACCTCTAGTGCCCCAGGGATCGCACACTCCTCTCAATTAATGCAGTCACAGGAGGATTTCCAGGGCTGCATCATGCAGCCCTGGAAATCCTCTTCGATCTCCGGGCACTAGTAGTTAATTAACCTCTAGTGCCCTGGAGATCGCACACTCTTCTCAATGAATGCAGCCAGCACAGGGGAACCTCCTATCATGTATCATTTGTAAGAGATACTTAACATAGATTGTCAGGAGGTTATCCTTTGCCGGGCATCTTCTCGATGATTGCAGCTGTGGCTGCATTCATTGAGAAGAGTGTGCGATCTCCGGGGCACTAGAGGTTAATTAACTACTAGTGCCCGGAGATCACAGAGGATTTCCAGGGCTGCATGATGCAGCCCTGGAAATCCTCCTGTTCAGCGAGAGCTGAACCTCTCGGCGAATCAGAAGGCCGCTCTCGCTTACATTTTTGGTAAGTGAGAAAGGCCCGATTCACTGCGAGATCGAACTTAATATTCTCGCTCATCCCTATTCATCAGCATATGATATTGAACTCTGTAAACAACAGAAGTTTCTCAGCTAAAAATAAAACAAGTGACATGTGAATGTTGTTTAGAGCTCTACTGACTGTTTGCAGATTAAAAGACAATATATTCATATGCAATATTTTTTTTTGCCTGATCTAAAAAAAAAAAAAAAAAGATTATTATTTTTCTCTTAACATAATTAGGAAAAAAAGAGAAAGACCATATGAAGGTATGCGTTAAGGCGGTAAAAGATTGCTTGCAGAAAAACTATTATCATCCTAAAGATTACATTAGCATCTTTTTTAACCACACGTGAGAATCCCTTAATCTGAAGTGTTCCCTATTGATATTCCTGTAGCAATCACTATTTTGTGTTTTAGACAATGGACCTGAATTATTAAAGCTCTCCAAGCCTGGAGACAATACAATCTTATCAGTGAGGCTGGGTGATCCAGCAAACCTGGAATAGATTTCTTCAATGCAATTTTATATTTGCTAGCAAATGTTTTGAATCCCGGACCAGAGATTTTGGGCTCTTGTGTTTCACCATAGATAAACAATTTTCACTCTCTCTAAAAACAAAAAATCAGAACAAGAGACACAAATTAGTACAGCCTTAGTATAGTTGCAAGTCCCTGAATTTACTTGGAATCAGCCTCCTGCAGTCCCTTCACAGCAAATTTTAAATTGGGATAGAAGAAGCAGCAATCAGTTGTGCTGCAGTGTAGGAAAAGAAAGCAAAATGATGGATCATAATAATCAATGAGGAATCAAGCTCACCAGTCTTCTATTTTCACTGTCCACATGCTGGGTGGGGGGGGGGGGAGACCTGTATGTGTAACTGCAGCCTCCTTAGTGGAAGAGCCATGTATATCTCAAAATTAGATAGGCAGAAATACTAATTCATTTTTTTGCTTTTCTAATATTTATACCAGCCATGTCCTATATTGTACATCCTGTGAATTACAAGCAATCTGTATTTTAAATGAACAAAATAAGTTTACAAATTGTATCAGATTGGTTATCGATGTTACCTTTTAAAAAATACATGCTTATGTGTCTTATAACTATATGTGGCAAGCAAAAGAATCAGTACTTCTTGTACATCTATATGAACGAAATGCTACGTTCATAAAGATTTAGTAAAATGAAACACTAATGCATTTCAATTAAGCCTGTCTTGGAAAAGCTAGCATCAAACTTCTGAGCAACACTAATAAAGTTAAATGAGGTTTCCTAAGTCTTAGTAATGTTCTGCTGCCCCCTAATGCTTTATAAGCAAAAAAGGCTTTAGGAAGAACACTATAATTTACTGCTTTAATTTTGCTTGTACACTGTAGTTACATAAATAATAACATATAAAATCTGTCATATAAAAACAATATATATTTAGATAAAATATATGTTTTTAAAATATTCATTTAACTTGTTTTCAAGTTATTCCAACTTTCTCTGTTATAAAAAAGTTTTATGTTGAGATTAAGGCATTGTATATACACAGCTAAAGTTATAATCAGAACACAAAAATGTGGACTCCTGTTGGATCTGTTGAGAAATGTGAATAGATTCAGAAATTTTGAATTTGTATTTTTTTAATGATCTGTAATATACCTGTCGATGATATGCATAATACTGCTCAGCCAATGTGGCCATTGGATAATGACAGCTGTCTGCATCTAGCACACTATACTTGACAATGAAACGTATAATAGGGCTCATCCACTCCAGACATTTTCTGATGGCCTACTATACCTGTTGAGGACTATAGCAGACTATATGTCAGATTCAATGGCAGAAATACCTGTGCAGAACTGCCAGTAGGGCCCTGTTGGCTAAGGAGGGCCCCATGTCCCTATGTCTGCCTCTGGTCAGATCAGAATTTTGAATTCTGATCCAAGGCTGAAGTCGTTCTAAGATGACTTGGAACGGACTCCGATTGGAATGATCCAACAGCCACTGAACACCGAAAGTATCTTTTCATCACATCTAAAGAAGTCTGTAAGTATGTTGTAGTTATACAGTACATTAGTCAGAGAAGATAACTGTGAATTGTATTTCACTTCCTAGAAGCTTAACTCCATATCAACCTACAATGTAAGTTAATATGTTTTCTGTGTTTCTTTCTTCAGCTTGCTCAAGGTCATATATTCGGACATTGCTCATAGGGTTATAAGAACTCGTAAGTATTGTGTCTATTGTTGTACTGCAATACTTGGAGGGAGACTGAGCATAAAAAGAAAACAGATAAGGACATGAACAAAAAAGCAAATAACAGATACATTCCAGGTAAGGGTCAAAAATTCTACTAACTCAATTACAATGTACGGAACAGAACTCAGAGCTGAGAGGCCTCCGGCACACAGAAATTGTCTATGAAAGCATTTGTTAAATACGCTTTTTAAAATACATCATATAAACTGTAGATGGAACTATAATTTGAATCTACTGGGAGTGAAGTGCTTGCTGAATGGTCTATACAAAAATGTCTTTTAATATAAAACAGACTAAAAGGGAATAAACAGCAAAATTGATGTGGTTGGTTATTGATGTATCTCAAAGTTTTACTGTAGACAAACAGCCAAAATACACAGATGAAATGCATGTTTGTTATATGCCAAATACTTGTTCTTGTTATTTTGACCTTGCCAGACTGCTAAGTTGGGTCCAGGGCATTCTATTCCACATAATGCAATTAACAAATATGGTTTGACAACCAAACCACCCCAAGAATGCAGTTTATAAAATAAGGAGCAGCAGCAAACTGATAAGGTCAGCCTTCTGTACTGCCCCCCTGTAAGTATGATTAGGAAAGAAGACTAGGGCTACATACACACTTGCAATGCTTCTTGTCCGATAATCAGCTAGGGGCCGATATCGGACGAGAATGGCATGTGTACAGCGCTCGTCGTCCATCGTCTGGACGACTGTCCTGGCAGATCCACAGACGATTGGGAACAAATGATCGTAATGGAAGTGAAGGGGGAGAGCACGCAGCGGGGTGTCGCTCCATCATTCTCCTCCTCCCCTTCCCATAGAGCAGAACGGTATTGTATGTACAGCCCTCGTTCATGCATCGTGCAGTCCTTAGTTGTTGGAAAGGATCTTTTGCGATCCTTTCCAACGACTAAGGACTGCATGATGAACTGTTATTGCACGTGTGTACCCAGCTTTAAGCTCTGTACATCAAATTGATGTCAGATTATGGTTGCCGAAAACAAATTTTTATGATTGTCTCCAATGACAGATAAACAAACACATAGCTCCAATCTGTTCCTTGGAGAGAAAAGATGGGAGGACAAGCAAGCAGCACCCCGTTGTGCTCTCCTCCATAGAACAGCACAGCGGTTAATCCCAGTCAGTTGTTCATCAATCCACCAGTGCAAATTAGTTATCTGACCTGTGTATGTAGCTTACAAACAGCACAATTGGCTTGGAGTGTTGTCTTCCTCTTTCCAGTCTGAGTTCTATCCTTGTCCAGAGAATTACAGGGGTGTAAACACCGATTCAAGTAATAAATTAGCCTTATGTAAATAAATGTCTACATGTATATAGTCATTTTCCATATGCAGGCTGACATAGGGACTAGTTTATTAGAGTCTTTGTCTTTGGTGCCTAACTCCATCACAGTCTTTTTATAGCTTTTAGAACATTTGCCTGGTGGAGTAGAGAGAGAGTCGTGCAAATGTAAATATGTACAGTATAAGTGTTCTGTTCAATTAAACCATTTACTTATTTAGGTATTTATTTTGAAGCCATTATATCCATGCACACATCAACACTTCTAGTAAATGCCAATCAATTTTTTTACAATCAAACTAGCTCCGTATTCAGTTGTAAAAAATATGCACAAAGTTTTGGAACTCATTGATGAAGCACAAATAATAAAAGGAAAATCAACTGAGAAATTACAGATGTAAAACTGATGAATGAACATAAAACATTGCCACCAAAAACTGCCGGTATTGAATGAAAACCTATATAATGACTTTTAATAATGTCTGTGGCATAATATCCCTACCAAAATTCTCAGCACAAAAGAAATGCAGGTACCAGCCTACAGGTTCTGATCCTGGCTATCCACGTCCATTAGGCAGTCAGAGCAATATAATTTTCCCTGCTCCACCCTTTGCATCAGAGGACTACACAGCAACTGACTCAGCAACCGTCTTTCCTTTTTAGTGCCTCTTTGTACTCTCGCTTAATTATTGAGCAGTATGGATGAATTAGCACAATAAAACTGTCTGGGGAACAAAATATTGCTCTCCCCAGCCTCCATATATTTCCATGTAGGAAGTTAAGCTCTGTCCTGAGGAAACTTAGTTCCACAGTTTTATCTCTACTTTTATAGCACTAACTAATTGCATGCAAAGGTTATTTATATTTTTTTTATTGCACATTGTGCGACCAACAGTCTCTGGCTGGGTTCACCTCCAGATTCTCCAAACAACTCTGCTCTCCCTATTATTGATATTACAGATTTATATAGTCCCAGCATATTCTGTGATGCTTTACAAATGTAGAGAACAGACAAAAAACGTTTACAATAACATGTTATAGACACGGGTACAGGTCTTACGGAAATTAGTATATGAAGCGGAACTAAACTTAAATATTAAACAATTGTGAGCGACAGGTTCTTTATTGCAGATGGGACAGGTTATGTCTCTTCTGAGGTACAACAAATTTACCTGCCTGTTCTCAATCATTCGTTTAATGTACATGTGCTGTACATGCACAGCTAGGATTCGGGCATGGCTGGCTTCTGGGAATGAATGGACACCACACATGTGGTGCATGCACGGGAGTTCCCGCTTGGCCAATCAAGTTGGCCAAAGATAATGAACCCAGAAGAGGACTGCAATGAGGAGATGAGGAATGAGTTTAGATAAAAAGAATGTGAACGAGCAGGTAAGATAATTCTTTTGCAAAATATTTATTAGCTGTCCCTGAAAAATGTTTATTGTTTTGATTCAAAGACCTCTGAAGCTACTACAACTTTGGACCTCTCTGCAAAATTGCATAGTCTATTCTGAGATAAAAAAAAGATATAGTTCATTAGTAAAATTCCCAGTGCATGTATTAAAACTTCCACTACTATTATCTAAGTGCCACAAAGTCCTTTTTGAAATTTTACTTTTTGCTTCCATCTTGTTTGATGATGATGGGATGATGGGATTGATTTGCTCAATGGATATACACACTGCATTTAGCAAAATTATTTGTCCCCTGGCAAGGGGTACTTCCCTTTGCTTAGTTAATATGGTGATAATTTACTATTACTTTAATTAATTCACTAAACTAAGTGAAGTACCCCTTGTAAGAGTAAGCTTCTTTTTGCTAAGTATAGAGACTTTGGCCCGGATTTATTAAAGTTCCCCAAGGCTGGAAAGAATACACTTCAACAGTGAAGCTGGGTGATCAGCAAATCTAGAATGGATCTGGTCCAGGATTGAAAACATTTGCTAGCAAAAGCTTGACTTTTAGGAAATCCATTACAGGTTTGCTGGATTACCCAGCTTCAGTGATGAAAGTGTATTCTTTCCAGCCTTGGTAACTTTAATAAATCAGGGCATATATTCTTTAAGTAAATCAACCCCTTTTATTCCTCTCCCATTACCTGTGCCCTGCCTGCTCTTTTTGGACTTTGCTGCCTACCTTAATGTTGCAGAAATGACTGCGCATCAGTAAAATCTACATTTTCCTTCTATACAATGTCACATATGGTCTGGGTAACCAGTTCTGGCCAACATTACCAGTACAGTAGCTGAGAATTGGCTGGTAGTGGGTAAAAAAGACTGGGTAATCCACAAAAAAACTACAAAACCATTACAGATACTTATGCCTAATTTTCTCCCACTTTTTCTATCATTCTCATAGTTTAGCCCTTTCAATAAGCACATTTCTAAATTTTTATAGGGTATAGGTTGACTAAAATTCATAACTTATCCAAATCCATATATAGGTATTAATTTACAAACCAAATGTCTCAAAATCATAATCGCTAACTGATCCTTTCTGTTATTTTAGGAATATTTATCTGCATAAATATGGAAATTATATCCCCTATCAATGCATATAGATATTCAATTAAAGAAAGTTCATGCACAAATAATAGTTAGTCACTCAAACAGTTTAATTAAGAAAACAAGGTAAGACAAAGTACACAGCAATATTGTCAGATATTTAAACACATAGGAGCTTCAATCAATGATACATATATATATCACATGGACATAGTTATTAGTAGTAACCCCTGTAATAATCTAGTAAGTACTTAGTACAAAATACATCAAATTAATATAACCAGAATAACATTGACACATACTAACCAATATACGAATGCAATTCAGGAATGTGTTATAGCTACCTGTAAAGATGTTGATGGGTACCCCATGAACTTGATTCCCTAAGAAGTCTCATCATTCCCTTTTCTCCCCTGTTATATTCCAGCTCCCCTTTTATATAGTTAAGTCCCATTAGGTAACATTGGGACTCCTTGATTGGTTAGTGGGTGTGTTCTGTACGATGACCATCAGTTGGCACACACCCCACTAGATTGGGATTGGTTAATGTATTTTGATGGACCTCCCAACTAAATTTGATATAAAAAATCTCCAGCTGGAATCTATGTTTAGGGGTCTATAAATGTCCAGCTGGGTCATCACCCCAATCCATCTGTTCACTTATGCCTCCATCTCCTGTTTCCTCAGGTGGATGGATTTATTGCCCTTTGAAGGCCATATTGGTGATCTGTTTGTTCTGGGGAAATAGGTCTTGTCTCCTGGCAGCTGTTGTATCACCTGTGTGTTACTCTGTGAAGTCCTACACTTGGAAACCCCCTAGGAGGGCCCTATGGCCAGATCAAGATAACACAGGTTTCATGTTTAAACACAACATTCCTGCACTGTATTCCTATATTGTTTCATGCTACCTAGATACAGTCTAACTATTAGGACGTACACATACCTATGCATACATCTATGCATACATATATATATATATATATATATATATATATATACATATACATATACATATCTATTTACATATTCATAAACAATCTTGAGGTGCAACATTAAATCTATTTATCAATAAAGTAAAGTGAGCGGTGTAAGGAACTGGAATTAACTTGGAATCTGGACAATAATACGGTCCCTGGACAGCAGAGCTCTAAGTGGCAGAGAAAAAAGCAGCTCACAGAGGCATTTGCTTGTACTGCCATGTTAATATATCAACAAGATCATGATTATAGATGTAGAGAAAAGAGTGATAGATAAATGAGCTTATTAATGATTCACTTCTCAGTTCTTCTCAATACCAATGAGCCACCTAAGCTGTTTAGAAGTTGGGGGCAAGGATAAAACCTAGCAATTATACCCATCATAGAGAAAAAACAATGAGAGAATTGCTATATAAATCTCAGAAGTGGATAGGCATAAATACAAAACCTTTGGCAGGTAAAAACAGCTTTCACATACCTATTGCATAAATGCTTACATGGAGTTAAGTTTTAAGACAGATATAAACTTGTGGAAGACAAAGAAATTAGGATTTATATTCAGCAAATTCCACAGTTGATTTATCAGACTGAGCCTGTTGTATAATATACCAGGCACTGACCACTTACAGGTCATTTTGCTAAAATATGTTTAGCTATGATGGCATCTTGATCGCACTAAAGTATCTTTGTGAGAGATGCCAGCCGAGTGCCCTCAAGCAACAGAATCTCTTCTATTTCAAACACCAGACACCAAAAATATCATTGTCTCGCCCTCCCTCCTCTCTGATCTTATCTATTTCACTCTTGGAATACATTGATATCAAGGGCAGAGAAGACACAATCTTTTGCTGCTTTATGTTCTTTCAGTGCCATATAGGAGAAGCAGCAAATTAGATTTTGCATCAGACACCCTTGCTTTATGTATTTGATTTCAGGATTTTTTGCAGGCACTCAAATTGTCAGCATGATTAAAACTATCAGCTGGTGTGCAAGGCACGGTATGAGTTTAAATGCATCAGCTCTAATGTATTTTTACCCCAAAGGGAAAACAGGAATTTTTGGCAATAACTTGTGGTACCAAGGTATTAATGTGCATTTAAATTTCAAATTCAAAGAGGTCACACTATTGCAAACTGAGCTTTTCACACTGTTAAATGCAAGTTACTTTATTTCCAGTAGCCCCCATTTAGCTTCCAGGCTATTCAATGTCCAACATTTTCCAGCAGCATCTTCCCCAGCTTGACTGTCACTGGCCCATCCATTTTTTTTTCTTTGCATTAGTAATAATCTCTGCAGATTGTCACATCTAACGTTAGCATTGACCATGGCATTTAAAGGAAATTGCATTCCTTTTAGGGATGTGCAACATTGTGCAACATAGGTGATTCTTAGCACATGCTATGGAGTGAGCACATTAGGGGAAAATAGCAGGACATCCCTCTCACCCTCACCCTACCACTAATACATTTTCCATTAGGCACTCACTTAGTACACTGTCCTAACTAGTTAATAAAACATATTTAAAAACCTAATTACACATAACATAGTTTAAAAATAGGGTTTACTGTTTTTTTACATTTGTTTGGAATTCTTATTAAGAAAGGACAAAGTCGTTCAATTACTTATGCTTTCTTGGAAAAGGCCTAATACATATGTTCTTGTTAAATGGGACTTTAGTTAAGGTAAAGTCTTTATTGATAAAACATTTCCATTAACAAAGTGTTTGTAAATGAATACCTTGTACCAATTTTGTTTTTAATTTGAAACCTTTTCCGTCTGTTTTATCTGTATTATCTTTAATGTAATGGATATCATTATGTAGCCAATCACATTTTAATCAAATGTACATTAAGCGTAATGTGATAAGGAAGTGATTTTATAACGCAGATATATATTGTTTCTCATTACAACCCCAATCAAACTGATTATAAAGCCATACCGTTCCATATTGAGATGCAATAGGAGAATGGTTTTTAGTATTCTACAAAACTGCTTAAACAAAAACATCTCCAACTAGCATGAAACAATGCAATATTGAAACTTTTGTAAACTATGTACAACGTACATTAAAAAAACCACCCAGATATTGCATGCACCCTGGTGAAACCACTTGTGCAAGTATAAATACAATATTTAGTTATTCTGAAATGTATCTCAGCTTTCCTATTTACCATTTCTATTCTAGTTCTGTTACCAGTGCATAGAGCATAGCATATGTCCCACTAATCAGACTGTCAATTCAGGTTCATTATAATAATATACACAAGTATCTGTGCATTATATTGCAGGATAACATTTGTAGAGCAGATTTATTCATCTGCAAGGCACTGGGGAAAATTGCTTTCTGGGGGTACATTTTATGTCTGTTATTATGTTCTATGGGAGCAAAGCTCATGATCTTATGTCATTTTTCATAAAAAAAAAAAAAAAAACACAGTGTGTCCAAGATGATCATTACCAACACATGCTTTTATAGGAGACTGTGTCTTCCACTTTTTGCAGGTTTTCACAAAAAAATACTGTAATTGTGTTTGTGCTTCACACTTATAACATGAGGTTTTGGGCAACTGTTTCTACTGCAGTCTGACTTATGGTAGACGCTGTTAGTGTTACTTAGCAGCAATAATGTTTAAATTAAAAATGTGTTCTGCCTTAAATGGTCTTTGTTTTTGCAAGCTATTTAAAAAGTAATTTTCTTCGTTACTTTAGTTGTTCGGTTAAAGCGAGCTGAAATTTTAGGTGGCGCAAGACCTGTTTCCAAATTATTTGAACTTGAAATTGCTCTTTGATCCTTAGGCTAATTGTAGTGCAGCATCTTTTATTCAAAAAAATATTAAATTACTTTTTTAAGAAACCAACATTTAATGTTCAGATAACTGCATACAGGGGAAAAAACTGTTTTCTTCTGTGCTTGTTACTCTAATTGTTACTTCAAATAGTAAGGGTGTTGCTTTCTTCTGTAATCTCAGGCTGTGTGTTTTGAAGACATTACTTCTACAAATTTATACTTATGATTAGTGTTGGTGTTCGAATTCGGGTTGTCCCTATATTCAACTCGAAAATAGCGGTTCGAATTCGGGCAGACCTGACCTGAAAAACACAGAATTCGACTTTGTGAATTAGTGTTTAAAAATAAGTTGTTTAAAAAAAAAAGGCAAACTCCAGATGAACTCTCAATGGAATTGCTCCATTGAGAGTTCACCTGAGTTCAGTTCCCACGGTCACCGGGCTGTAATTATCATTGATAAGTACAGCCCGGGAAGCGTGGGAACTTGCGGTCACATTTGATAGGAAGCATGCGAGTGCTTTCAATAGAGAATAGAGAGAATAGAGAAACTTCATTGAGAGTTCATCTGCAGTTCCACTCCGATCCCCGGGCACTAGAGATTAATTAACCTCTAGTACCCAGGGATTGCAAACAGGAGGGTTTCCCTGCAGCAAGGGAATTCACCTGTTTGCGATCCCCAGGCACTAAAGGTTAATTAGCCTCTAGTGCACTGAGATCACAGTGGAACTGCAGATGAACTCTCAATGGAGTTTCCCCATTGAGAGTTCATCTGAGTTCAGTTGCCACGGTCACCAGGCTGTACTTATCATTGGGAGCGTGGGAAGTTGCGGTCACAGCTGATAGGAGGCACGCGAGTGCTTTCAATCAGCTGTGACTGCATGTGACCATTGAGAGTTCATCTGCAGTTCAGTTCCCACAGTCACAGGGCTGATAAGTACAGCCCAGGGACCGCAGGAACTTTGCAGGCACAGCTGATTGAGGGAGGCACGTGAGTGCTTTCAAATAGCTGTGACGACAGATGAACTGCTGTTCCGCATACGTTCTTGGATAGAGATAGAGAATCTGTGTCCAAGAACACATACTACAGTTGTGCTAGGGCTGCAAAAGCAATCAGGGGAGTAGAGCTGTCAGATCTGTCCCGAAAAAACCCAGAATTCCCCCTCCCCCATAGACTTTAAGGGTGTTCAAATTCGGCGTTTGATCACTAGAAAAATATTGGGCTAATTGATAGAATAGCTGCCGAATCGAACACTCAGCTGTTCGACCAACGCTACAAAGAAATTCTGTAGATTGTGACTTTTTTTTGCTGGATAGGCAATTTTCAACCCCCCTCCCCTTCCTAAATTACTGACTATGTATAATTAAAAAACATACTGAGAATGAGGTGAGAATTATACTTATCTTACCTCTGTCTTACCCATTGTTGCTAATTATCTCACTGTCATGCTGGGTTGGGAACTTTGAAACAGAGAGCAGGTAAAATCTCTCAAAGGATGCTCCATTTCACTACAACAGCATTTTCTTATGAGGTTGTGCCTGCTCTGAATTCCATAAGGTTCTACCCAGAAGAGTCTGAACATTCTCATTGCATAGGTACTGAAGACAGAAGAGGGGTAAGAGTAAAGTAAGTATAAATGCAACTTTATCTTTTTCAGGTACATTTTTCACATACATATAATAGGTGATTTGTAGATGGGTAGCATGGTGACTCTAAAGTTAGCCCTCTGGCTAGGGTACTATCTTGATTGAGTTTGCATGTTCTTACCATGTTTGTCTTGGTTCCCTCGGGGTACACAGTATCCTTCCACACCTCAAAATCATGCAGTTAAAAAAAATTGACTTTAAACTGTATGAAAGACATATGACTATTGTAAAGATTAAGTTGGCTAATATATCAGCTGTCTTTTCTGTCTTTATAGTGGCTCAAAGTGTGAAAGTGAGGGCTTAGTGATAAAACGTTTACATAAGGAGGTGAGGGGGGGGGGGTTAAATAATGACTGAACCACCAGTGCCAAAGTACCTGTAAAAAATTACACACATTACAACAAAAATTAATTTGTATATAAAGGTATCCCTGTAGGCCATGGGATGATGATCAACATCTGCACCAATGGATGGTCTGCTATGCTCCAACGATGCTCAGACTATATACGCTCTAAAGGCCAAATGCACATCAAGCCACATCATCAATTTGTATATGTTTTTTTTCTTCAGGAAAGGTAGTATTTCTTGGTAAGACATATACCGAAAGTATAAGAACTTACATTCTAATAAGGTATAATCTAGGACACAGACGTTACTAAACTTACAAGATATTCCGTATACAGTTATGACACTAAAGATGGAAGAAGTAACAGTCTATTAAGGTATAATGGATGATAATCAAGGTAAAATTGTTAACTGTCTGAAGATCATGGTCTGAACATGACAGCGTAAGCACATGTTAAAGTAAGTCACCCGTCACTTTCTCACTATATACACTCAATTTTCAGTGTTTTGTGAATCAACAGGATCAACAAACTGCAAAGTATATATTGGTATCTTTACAAGACCTTAAGGCCAGAGATCTAGTGAGGCCTAGGATGCTGACCTTGTGCTGAACTTGCGTGACTAGGAGTAGACGTTACAGTAAGTGGCACAATCCATACCGTCCCTATTTCCATACCAATATCCCCCTCTATGGATACTGCTGGGGACTTGATATGGAAATGTCCTACTCAATCTGAGCTGGAGGACCTGATTACAGTGCTAGAAACTGCTCATTAGGTAGTCCTTCCTAGGACAAACACCAGTGTGCCAAGGCTGCTGAAACAGCTGATGGCTTGTAAGTAGAAACATCTACTCTCCTAAATTAGAGAGTCCAGGTCCAGGGTTTTCCATTTCATTCTTAAATCAGGGTTCACTTATTTGCTCTGCTCTTATGCTGATCTGACTCAACTCTTTGATTTCTTGGCTATTATATCTTTTCTTCTGGATGACTGGTTTCCACTTTCCTCCACACATTTGCCTTTTGTTGATTTGCCTTACTGTTGATGGTCTATTGGTTATTTCTATAAAACCTTCCTCTCATGTCCCCAAGAACATTCCTGGATCTTTTAGGTTCCTAACTGTGTTTGGCATTCCAGTGAAGCCTGCTGGACTTGGGTTGTCATAAGTTCTTTATATTCTCAAACACTACCTATTTTCCTTTCGGAACTTGCAGACTGTGAACACTGTTGATATATGTTTGTTGATTTATTCACATTTGTTGTTTAACCAATGGCAGAAAGGATCCCATGCCACTAGTCTAGAAACACTTTAACCCTTTCAAATTGGAAACATTTGGTATGTAAAAGAAAGATGTTCTGTTTTGGATGTTTTTTTAACCGCCGAATTTCTCAAGGGTATTTAAAAAGCATTTCAATGAGAGAGGCTCTGCAAGTCAAGTGGAAAGTTTATTAACTTCAGTAATTTCCTTCAGTTGTTCCCTGAGTTAACAGGTATGCCATGGTGGACTCGACATACCTTATATGGGCCTTGATTTCACCCCTCTCCATTTTAATTCTCCTCCCTTAACATTCCTCATCCTTTCCCTTACTATTTTCCTTGCTGTTCCTTTCTGTCCTGTTTAAATTTTCAAAAAAGAGAGGCAGAGAAACATTCCAACAGCACTTCAGGAGAAATTATGTGGAACACTACCATACTTCAGGCCAGCATTTTCCCAATATTGCCAAACAAACAACAATTTTCTACATATCACAAACCTTTTTTTTTTAAATACCATTAAGATCAAACATAAAACATAAAGATAAAGAGGGTACGCCCATTCTTTTTCTATGCGTTTCGCAGAATAAATTCGCTTCCTCAGGAAAAATAAGAAGACCTGATGTATGCGAACATGCAGACCCTCCTAACAGGAAGGAGAAGTAGATGAAATGGCAGCAAAAAAGTTCATTTTCAAAATTGATGATTCATTGATGTTATATATCTTAAATGTATTCCTTTGTCTTATTCAATTATTAGTAGTTCTTTTCCTATGATCATGGTTAGTATAATGAGCATTCAGAAAGTAGTTCAAGTGTATCAATTATATGTGCTTCTACAGGTTTGGTTACATTTAACTGCAGTGGGACACTTGCCTCTTATCAACTTTTAATGGATAGCTGCTTCTTTCCAATTATAAACCCGCTTGCTATTCTATATTAGGATGTCTTTTGATCCTGCCGTACCAAGTCCTGTAGTAGCCCTTTTTTGGTGTTGTCCACAGAATTTTTCCTGATATATTTATAAGGTATGTGGCCATATTGAGAAAGTAGAGGTTGGACATGCATACGTTTCCAACAGCACTTGCCAAATGAGAAGACTGCAGCTGTCTAGTAATTTTTATCCAGCCTGCCTATTTCTTTTATCCATCCTATCCATACCATCAGCTTATGTGTATCATTCAGATGGGATAGTTTTATCATAGCGGATAAGAACCACTTATTATGCTTTCCGGGAATATTTTATTTCCTTTTGCATACTCCTATGTAGAATTATTTAAGCCAGCTCCCATTCCATCATAGATTACTGGACATTATGTTGATTGCTTAGAAGGTTCCGAGGGTCTTTCAGGGCTGGATATTTTATTTTGGGCCATCTTTACTTTTGTTTCTTTTTAAATAACCATTATTTTTCACTCTGTTTTACTGAGAGAATCATTTCTAACCTTTTCTAGAAGTCAGTATATTACTATTTTGTGTGGCGGCAAAATTTTGGATTTACCCTCATATTGGTAAACCCTGATCAGAACAATCAGAAAGAGAGAAAATCATTGTAACAGCATGAAACGGGGACACAGAAAGCAATAAAAACAGACAGTACTTCTAACCTATTCTATCCAAAAAAGCAATAAAGAACACAGGTCTGCGACCTGGCAGTTGGAATTGTGTTGAGCATATCTTCTGAGTTCATCCTCCATGTATGCCTAGATTATCAATAATAATCTTCTTTTGATGTGTTTTGGACATTTGTGACATTTGTTTGGATGTCTTCAAATATTAGATCTGTGTTCAATGTACAATGTGTTTCTATATTACTGTTCTCTCCCTTCATATACAAATAAAGAATATTATAAACTTAATTATTTGTTTTAAAGATCATAATACAGGTATATAATATAATATAATAGGTATATAATAGGTATATAATAGTGTCCCAACATTTTGTATCATAGTCATTGCGTTATGTAATCAGGGAAATCTCTTCTAAAAATATTTCAAAGGCTGATGGCAGATAGTTACTTTAGATTTTCTAATTACTTCTTTTTATTGACTTTTTTCTTTACAAGATGCATTTTCATTATGCAGATATATGAGGCAGAACATAACATATAAACATAGTAAATCTAGTTTATGTCATAATGTAATGATCTTTTTTTGACCAAATGATGCTGTTTACTTTATATACAAGGTAACATGATTTGATGTCAATTTAAATGAAATTACTATTGTAATAGTTTTTTCTAAATCTGTTAGATTACTTAAACGTATTTATTCAAGAACATGAAGATATTTACTAAATCTTGACAGAATAATTTTAGTATTTTTATGTTACTAGAAACTATTAAATATAAAAAAGTCACTTTTCCACTTCCCTTACTCGTTTGCTCCCTGTTAAAGTACACAAACTGTGCTATACATGTGCATTAACATGCATTGGCTTAATGCAGCCTATGTAAATAAATGGATAAAAAATTTTTTTTGCTCACAGTAGTATGTTACCAAAATGTTTTGTGCTTCAACACATTTGCTTTGGTTATTGTGTTTGGGTGCCATTGACAATAAATGCATGCATTGAGACTAATTTCCCAAAGCTCTTCAAGACTGGAGAAGGCTATCATGGGAGAACCTGACTGATCCAGCAAACCTGGAATGGATATGGCACAGGATTGAAAATATTTTCCAACTAATGGCAAATGGTTTTTAGGAAAGCCATTCCAGGTTTGCTGGATCACCCAGGTTATCCCATGATAGCCTTTCTTCTCCAATGTTGGGGAGTTTTAAAAATCAGGCCCATTACCACAAGCCACTGATGAGAATGGATCCTTATGTAAAAAGCAAATATTAGAAGATGGCTTTAAGTAATATAGTTACCTTTAATTATTTAAATATGCATATATGTATATATCCCATTTATTTAAAACCTTAATACAGTGTGTTCTTAATAGGTTTGGTTTACTGTTGATGGTCTAATTGTTTTGCATACTAAATATTGGCTGATAGAAGGTCTACTATTAACAATTTAAGGAAACTTCTAGATATTATTAAAGGTATTTATGTTTAAATGTGAGCACCGGGGTGTTTATCTGATTTTGTTCTTTGATGGTTCAAAAGTGATAATGTGATTGTCAGTGTTCACCATATTAAATTATGCCTACAGTATATTGTGAACGTAAATCTTATTCTGGCATTTAAATGGCTGACTGTCCCAGATTTGGTTATGCAAGCAAAATTTAGTATGTGGGAAACCTATACAAGAATGGCTCAAAAAAGTGGCATATTTTTTATCATGTAAAAATGTATATGAAAATACACGCGAGCATGAACTACAATCATCTCAAAATTAGCGGTCCTTTTGAAGGCCAATTAACAAGGCCACCCAAATCCTCCATAGGACAATCCTCTGTAAATAAAAAATGGAAATATGTGGGAAGGCAAACAAAAATTGGGACTGCTTAATACATGAACAAAGTAAAAACTTTTTAATGACCTTACCACAAAAGATGATGATCAAGATTCATTTCTGAAATGTAACATGCTGCAAGACAAAGAGAAGCCAACATAGTTCCTAAAATGTAGTTACGTCCATTCATCCTCATGAAACTCTATGTGGGTCAGTAATAGCGGCAAGATTTTAAATCGGGATGAAAGTAATAACATTTAAAGTGTGAGCGGGCAGGTTCTATATTACAGAAGGGACAGGTTATGTCTCTTCTGCAATAAAACAAATTTACCTGACTGTTTTCAATTATTTACGTGACTCCCCTCTCATTACTCCTTCTGGGTTCAGGATCTATGACCATCTTGGTTGGCCCGGCCTCACAACCATGACTCCCATGCATTCACATAGGAGTTCATTCTTTACCAGCAGACAGCTATGATAGAAATGTACACTGAGCTGTGTGGGTGCAGCTCACGATACATTGTAGAGAAGATTGTGAATGGGAGAAATGTTTGTTTTATTGCAGAATAGACAGCCTATGTCTTCCCCATTAAAAAACTTGCCTTCTTGCAATTTTTCACTTTGTAACTTTTGTTCTGCTTTAGGAGGCACTCCTTTTTAAAAACTGGAAATAAAAGTTTGTTTAAATGCCCACTGCACAGTTTCTTTTTCTTTTAACTCTTTTCCTAAACTTTGATGTAGTACATATAAAGTATTCTGATAAGACGGAAAGTTTCAGAGATGGCATTTTTTTGATTAAAAACAAAACAAAAATAAATACATACCTATTCTTCTGCAAAAAGTAAATATGAGTGTAGGATTTGATTTGACCCATACAAAGGTGTCAGCATTTGACAGCATCAAATATCTAGAGGGATGATAGAAACAGGGCAATGCATTGCAGGTTTATACCAATGATGGTAAACCAATATCCTGCCCAATGTTTGAACAATAATCACAGGTAATTTGCAAGTGAATTTTCACAACAAAAATCTGGCTGTAAATACTGGCAGGTTAATATGATCAGTAGATGACAATTTACCTTCTGGACTATTAAAATTTAAGCAGCTGTGATTGACATCTGCAGTAAAATAAACTTTTTGTTTTGCTTTAGTTCTGTACTCGTATCTGTACTCATACTCTACTTTTATTTTATTTTTTTGTTTATAGTTTATTATTATTTGCTTATACAGATACAGTATCCTTATTACTTTAAATATGGCTAGAGACTTATCTCTAAATTCTAACATGTTAGTAAACTGAGTTGGAGGCTGATGCACTGTTTTTGAGGTTTTAAAGGCTTCTAGTGACTTTCAATATAAAGAAATGACTTTGACATCCCTCTGTATATTCATGAACAATGTGGAAAGGCTCTTGTTGTGTATGAGAGTTAATGTCATCATGGAAGAAATGTTGACACTGTCTGTATTGTTACAATAGCATGGGGAAAGGAAGCAAAAAGACATTTCTGGCAGGGTAAGTTAGACATTTTCTTTACAATTTCCACATAGTGAAATGTTGGTAAATACTGTACATTGCGTCAGCTCCCCTTACAGAGCTCATTACACTGTCAGCTTCTTGCTTATCTCCTTTTATTTCTATGCATGCAAGTACAGTAGGCTATTTGAACAAGAACTGTATGAGTGACTGCTTTGCTATTCATTTCATTACTAGAGAACCATCATCTCTCATATTTTGCAAACATAATCATGTGTTACTGACTTAAATGGGAAATTTTCTAGTTGCTTGGCTTATGTATGCACAACTGCTGCCTCAGTGTTATAGAATAAAGAAAAGCTCTGACAAAGACAGATTATTTTAGGCTGGCAAAACCAGCTCATTCAGTCTATTATAAAGGTAGAACAGTTTGAATTTATTTTGGATCTTTAATGTGTGTGTTATGGTGTGGAAGCTTCCTCATTCCTCTCCACCAGTAAACAGAAAGGTTATTTATTTTTTCCCAGCAGAATGAAGTTCCAAATGACTGAGTGTACTATGTAAAAACAGGTTCACACAGGTAGCATACTGAACTTTACCTTTGCCAATACATAAGTGGGATTGTTTTGTTGTATAAAACAGTCTTGCTTAGTGTACAACGTCATAGGAAGTAGTCAACCAGAGTCAGAGATATGATAATATACCAAGTTACCAGTTCTTGCTAATGCCATCCATGTATCTAAGACCTAGGAGCACATTGGGTTTAGAAATGGTAGGCAAATCCTAGACTTTAGCCACAAGACCCTATTGGACATGAAGATTTTCTAACTATAAAAAGCAAAATATGCAAAATGTCTTGCATGGTTAAAAACCCAGGGTTCCTACATTTTTTTTAATCGAGGTCCCAAAAACAGTTGCAGGGACTTACAAATAGATTTGTACTAAATTTTGCCAAAACAAATAATAATAGCCATATAACACAGTGGGCCTGATTTATTAAAGCTTTCCAAGACTGGAGATGAAACACTTTCATCAGTATTGCTGGGTGATCCAGCAAACCTAGAGTGGATCTGGTCCAGGATTCAAAATATTTGCTAGCAACTAGCAAATGACTTTGAGAAATCCATTCCAGGTTTGCTGGATCATCCAGATTCACTGATGAAAGTGAATCCTCTTCAGTTTTAGAGAGCTTTAATAAATCAGGCCCATAGCAGGCACCAGTCACAATTTCTGCAAGCTTTTGTAAAACAAAGAAAAAAATTTGATAGAGGGTGAATGTGATAGGAAAGGTTCTTTTTGTGTTGATTGAGATATATCTCTATATATTGCCCGACCTTATCAGTGTAATTAGAAAAAGAGGAAAGAACAGAGAATGCTAAAATATTTATTAAACAAGTATAGTAGTGGTCATAATAATACCATAGAACAACTGTGCTATGTAGAAAATAAGCCATACATAGATTTGTGAACGCAAGTTACAAAGTTTCCACTTTAAACATTTAATTTGTTTCAAATACCCGACGCGCTTTGGCCAAAAAGGCTTCCTCAAGGGATTGTTAGGATCAGGGACATAACAGGAAAATTGTGATCACTGAACTTTAAAATCAAAGGAGGTATCAAGGAAATGTCCACTTTTATGTTCCTCAAGAAACAATATTTTCTAAGACTCTAGCCAGATAAAGGTATTCAATATTAATAGTTGAATTAATGCCTGGATAATGAATAATAGGACCATATGAGGGAGGCAGTTGCTGGGCTAAAGCAGACGCAGGTCTTGTTGTGAATACAAAACCAAGCGATTGGTTAGTTCTTAATTGTTGTTTTATGAGTTTTATGTTAGTTAGTTAGTATGATGTTTTTTAACCCATATAACAAATAGATGCAGACCCAGGGAGTGAATCCCCTGGGTAAAGGTATGTTGCATGCACATGTTACTAGTACATCATGGCTCAAAGGACCTTCACTGTCTCATATAGTTTGTTAATTGGTTCGAGTAGGTTGAGGGTTCCTAGTGGAGGGAGTTCCCTGTTCGAATCGTTGGTGGTTTGGGTGAAATTAAGGACGGGGCTCCAGCATCCAGTCTCAGAGAGACCTCCAAGCTATATGATGTGCATGCAACATACCTTTACCCTGGTGTTTCACTCTGCTGCTCTGAAGGCCCTCCCAGCCAGCTGTGGCTGCAGGGCAAGCCATATGCTCCATTGAATATTGTGTAGGCTCCAGCCTATAATCCAGCCTGAACTGGCAATAGTTCTTTTCTTTAAAACCCTGTGATAAATCCCTGTGACATTTACCTGTCACTATTACGTAGAAAGGGGGCTACTATCTTTCTATTTCTTTTCGTCCTTTGTGTACTCGCCGGACAGCTTAATTGGCTGGGCCAGAATGATGTAACTCTTTCACACGGGAATTCATTCAATGCCAGCACTGGGCCGGGTATTTTGGCAACCAACTCTAAGCTGCACAGGTGCAGCTCAGTGATTTTGACAGCTCCACAGAGCAATAAGGCAGGTATCAATACTTATTGTAGAATAGACCTCACCTTTCTTTTTCTGCACCTCCTCACATTGCTGCAATTGTGCACCCTATAGGAGTTGCAGTAGATTGGCAATTTTCCCTTTGTATCAATTACTTAATAGGGTGGTCACCCAATAGCTGTCCCTTTTTTTATGAACCAAATTCTGGGTCCTTGTACAAGCACCTGAATATTAGTGTGTCTGTACAGAATCAACACAGTCCTCACCAATCTCACACCACCCACCCTGGAGTTTGGGAGGCGTAGAGCATCCTCCTTGAAGGTTTTCTCACATGCGTCTCACCACCCAAGGATTCCTGCCTCTATTGTCTGGTTTTTCAAACCATCCAGTATGTGCCCCAGGAGAAGCAACAAGAGGGATTGTGTTGCTTATTCCTGCATTGTTGCTGTTTACCATTACGCCTCCCAGAAGGTGCTCAAATGCTGAGTGATGAGGCATTGTAATGGGTTAGGAAGGACCCATGCTCCTCAAAACCTACTCCTTTTACAGTCACACTTGTACTAATTGATACCTCACTTATTTTTCTGACAATACATTAAAGTAGATCTAAACCCTAATTGAATGACATTTAATTTTCTATGTTAATATTGCCATTTTTTAAAATGAAAAAAAGTGTTTACCTTCCACAATGCTAAACAGAAAACATATATTGTAGATAACTAAGGACAAAACCTGGGAATAGTTTATAAAAAACACAGTGCTGTAGTGACCTAAATCTTATGATTTATATCCACTTTCATTGATTAAAAACAAGATTTGCAATTACATTAGCATGGTAAAGCAAATGTACAATTTTAGCAACTTGATATAGATCTACTTTAACTGTTAAATTCAAAATGTAATTTATGTAATGCCTTGTAATTTTACTTCTTTGCTACAAATTAACTGTACCACTGACCACCTAAATTTATTTAGGTTTTATTTAGCTTTAAAAAATTATCCATTCCGACTGCTTCCATGTATTCCATCTATTTCTCTCTAATGGACATTAGACGATTAGACTTGCTTTTCATTTTAGGAAATGAAACGCATTTTCTTCCAAAAAATTCTTTCTTATATGGAAATTTATTTAGCAAAGTTTTCTGGGTTTTCTATCTACATAGATGGACTTTATAGGACATGGAATCTAAAAGGATCCCCATTGTAACATTTTTGACACTCTTCCGCCTATTTTTGTATCGGCATTGGCCTCTTTATATGTATTATTACTGGTGGTTTATTATGAAATATATTTACTCTGGTTTTATTGTGTCTATTTTTAGTCTTTAATGGTCCATTCCAAATTTTATGTATAATTTTCAACTACTGCTATGGTTCCGGATAGGATATGGATTTCTTTTATTTAATGAGAACCTTTGTAATCCTTTGATTGCTATGACTAAAGCTTTGATTGGTTTTATGTATCCTTGGTGGCCAATAAAACTGAAGAGTTTTATTGAAACCCAGCATGTTGCTGACCTTAGTATTTGAACAAGCCACTGTTCTATTTATACTTTTCTTGTTTTTTTTCATGTTTACAGTTTCCTTCTTTTCTGTGCTGAAGACAAATCTATAGTACATAGAGGCAGGTGTCACTGCCCTGTAATCACAAAGTTTTATCAAAGTGTGTAAAATAGAAATTTGGAAGTTGAAAACATTAGTCTGTATTACATTGTTTACTACATGTACAATTCTAAATATGGAATAGTGGGTTTTAAGGTTTTCCCAAATCAGTTAAAAGCTGCCTATAGAGGTAGTCCCATGGTTACATACGAGATAAGGACTGTAGGTTTGTTCTTAAGTTGAATTTTTTTGTAATTCGAAACAGGTACATTATTTTAATAAATACAATGAGGACAAATGTTTTTCTCAACATATTATTAGGCAGGGTGGTATCAGTTACTGTAAAAATCCTCACTGTGAGTAAAACTTCATTAAGCTAATTATTAGTTTACTTAATTAAGCTTCATTAGGTAAACTTCTTTATGCCTAGACATGCATTAACTTCAGAAGCAAGCTGTGCTTTAATATGCAAAAAGATATACCAAATAAATTTACGAGCTACAAGATGTTGCTCAGCTGTGTTTAGCAAAAGATTTCTTCTGCAAGTCATCATGCAAATCACCCCCACCTACCCTGTCAGGCCTCTGTCCTGCACACAAGCGAGCAGGGAGTCGTCTGTATGTCGAATGTCCTTAACTCGAGGACTGTATTTTATTAGCATGCTTTTTTAATCCAGGACCAGTTCCATTCCAGGTTTGCTGGATCACCCAGGATCACTGATGAAAGTGTATCCTCTCCAGCCTTGAAGAGCTTTAATAAATCAGGGCCACTGTATGTGCTTTGCATTGTCACACGTTACAATAGCCCCCCCCCCCCCCCCAGCGGTAACCCCAAGCATGACTAGGGGTGGAAAAAAGAAGCTGGAAGCCGTAAGGGGTAGGTAAACTTGTATAAAACAATAGTAAATTGTGACTTACCTGATCCGCCTCCGTCGTTCTTCGAGTCTTCTCTCCTCCTCCGGCTGGCGTACTCTGCACCCGATGAGTCGCCGGAGAGTTCCCGGTGAAGTTGGTGCTTGCGGACGTTCTTTTCAAGGTGGGATGGGAAATTCAAATCCATTTATATTGCATTCAATACAAAATATCTGTATTGAATGCAATACAATGGATTAATATGTGTAAAAGCAGTACATTGTCTTTCATGAACATTTATTTTTACAGTATAACATAATAGTATGAGCATAATATTTTTTTTTTTTTTTTTAAGATGTTGGACACTCGATCAGATCTGCAGAGCAGATACCTGTTTGATAGGATATCTCCTTGGGGCAGGGTTTATACAGTAGCATCCATATATTCCCCTAGCCACCATCTCACCACAGCGACTGGCCAATACCTGAATCTCCTGAAAGATTTTTCAGAAGGAATCTTGATAATTGGGGGAGAATTCAACTTTGCTCTAGATCTCAGTATAGACTCCTCCACAGGTAAAACCCCCAAACCGTGCTCCAGAACTAAACTCCATGAGCATCATCTTCTAGATATATAGCATACCCAAAACACTGGGTATGAAAATCTCCATCATAAAATTTCAGGGGTGTTGTGGGCTGGCGTCTGCTGCAGTCCTCCGGCATGATGCAAGTTGAGACGTCCCTGGTACCTGCTCTTAACTTCTCCAGTTGTGTTTGGGATGTCCGCGGGTGCGGCGTACAGAATGCTGCCCTGTGTGTGGAGGTGAGTACTGTACTGTAATATTAGAACTCCGGACTATCCCACTTTTTTTGTTATCTGGGCTGCCCTTCCGCTACATTAAGTCAGGTAGTCCAGAGTCTACTGTCTATATATATATGTTGATTGTCTTATAAGAGAAGCAACTGACCTAAGAAACACATCGTTCACATACATCCTAAAGCACAATAGGAGGGCAGAAGAGTATCATCTGATGTACTAAGTTATGTGCATTATGTTACAAATTAATTGCAGAGTGATAAGTAACTTAGTGAATATCATATGCTTTTGTACTAAATTCATTCAGTGGACAGGGCAGTCCATCAAACCTGTCACTGGCTAAAATCTTTAGTAACGCATAATAAAAATAAAGGTTATAATTATATCATATGACATGCCAAGGGAATGCTGGTAAAAATATTTGCCCCTTTATTCTTAGTTTTTGACGGTTTTTAAATGTCAAGAAAAAAAGTTCAACCTGTTGAATTTAGCATATAAATGTACTAGGTATGGCAGAAAACTCAGTACTATGAGGGGCAAGAAGTTCTGTTATGTCTTATTGTTATTTGTGCAATAGTCTGCTGGAGTCTCATTTTAGCAAACTGGGTCATTTTGTGCAGGAGGATGAAAGGATGTGTTTGGGCATCTGTACTGATGCAGTAGGGAAATTCCTGTCTTAGCACCAAATAATTATGTGCTCCACTTTAAAATTATTTTACTGATGTTTGACTAACATTATCCAAATCGAAATAAATCCAAATGTGAATGTAGCCTGAAAAAAAACACATTTCGTTACTATGAATTTTGATAGATTATATATTAGATATTTATTATGATTTTTATTCTTGGATTAAATCTGCTTTAGATATCACAACAATTACACATGCTTACTTACTGCTGTATGTTATTTTCAAAACTTGGCGAACAAATACTGTATAGCAAAAAGTGAAAGAATTAAAATAGTTCCCCCACCCCCCACATGCCTCTACTGTCTGTAAAAAATGGTTGTTTTCAAGTTTGGATGTCTGTTGAAGTAAACAACGTTTTATGAGCCAAATAAATATCTGAGTTTTATAAGAAGAAATCATTAGAAAACTATGGTTGCCAGATAAAACAGTAAAATCAAATAAATTATTTCAAGACACTGAATCAGTATGGCCAACAATAAGCAATGTACCATCTTTGACACAAACAGAATTAACCTTATTAATTCTCCAAAAACACACTAGACACTGAAACACCGCTACTATATATGCAGTAAGTGCAAAGGTTATATTAACAGGAAGTGATCGAGTTCTCCATTCCCATTTGTTTCAATAAATTAATCTAATTTGGAATTAAGACTGGAGTTGTTACCTCTAATGAACCCATATAACTGTTTATTTTTTCTTTTAAATGTAATTCAAATTCAATTACTACTAATAACTGTGAGAGGTCTTTTTATAAAGCAGGCCTGGTGGAAAATCTTCCAGTCTATGATTCAATGGCAATAATTGATTCTTTACTAAGAAATGTTTCAAAGAATGTCAGCTTCTGCTTTATAAATAGAGTTCTAAAAATAAAAATAAACAAGAAAACCATAGTAAATGCATTAAAAATGTTCACTTCTAAAAAAAAAAAATCAGAAAGCTAGAACTATAAAAATTACACTGCTTCCTATTTTCAAAATGCAGGTGACATTTAATATAGTCACACTCATTGGGGGACTATTTAAAACATAATGTATTTATGATCGAGAGGGGCACCATGCTGCCTCTGAGTTAAGAAAGAGATGGAGAATTTCAGATGTCACAAGAGACCTTCTTCTTATGATCGTAATCTGAGCAGTGGTAGCTCTGAAATTTGCAAAATCACAGTTATTTCAGAGTGGTGCCGTTATTACAACCAACAGAAACTGTAACCCAGACCAGGATCTCTAAATTAGTGATGTAAGGAAAAAGGCTAAAATGTAAATAATAACATACATAAATTAATGAAAACAATACACATTAGAATATTCTTTAATGTATCAGGGAACTAATATTGTTCGAAATGTTTAATAGATATCAAGCAGGAAAAGACAATCAGACAATCAATTAGACTTTCTGGATCCCCTAAAAAGTTATTTGTTTCTGATCCTAAAACTATTCATTTATTTTCTGCTATCATATTGAGTGGGAGGATAGGTAAACATGGTGCGTGGGAAGTCGGGAAAACATATTTCTTCCCAATGTCCTTGTAGATGGGTGCACAAGCCTGAAATTGCTCAGTTTTGGACATTTAAGTCTGCTATGTGCCTTTCAACAGATTGATAAAATTGGTTTGACCATATGAATAACAGTAAATAGGAAGAAATGGTTATTGCAAAAAACGTATTATGGGCTTAAGGAATTAGTTAGGACCCTTTACAAATAGGTGTTTATCACATACCAAGCTTTACACTTGTCCCTCATGTTTTGCAAAAGTAAAAAAAAAAAAGAATTTTCATTGGCAATTATATAAAAGCTAATATTATATGCACATTGTCACAAAATAGTGTTAAAATTTATATAAAATTTAAATTAAATAAAATAAATGTATAAATGTATTTTTCCAGAATAATTACCTTTTTCTCAAATTATGTTTCACGACCATTTGTATTCATATCAAGGACCCAATATCCATAATATATTCAATTTTTTTTCTGGCTATTTGAAAAACCATTCTAAATGAAAGGTTGATATAACTGTCCAGCAGCATTTCTCGGGTCTTTGCCTTGCATATATCAGATTGACCTCCCAGCTTTCCCTGCATGTAATGTAGTTCAATCACATCAGATTATTCAACAATAAATGTTTTATGTCGGATTAATACGTTACTCAACTTTCATTAAACTGTCATTTTAAAATCTGTTTCAATTTCAGTTTCCTTTTTGCTTATTAGTTTTACTGCCTTGCAATCTGATGACATGAAAGGTTGCTTTTTCTTCTTGATGCACCTGTCTTCTCAAGGCTTATCTCCTCTGACAATTCCCCAAAAGATAGAGATGCATGGATTCACACATTAGCAAGAAACCATGACAGGGGCATTAGAGTTAACAGGGACTTACTCACCAAGAAAAACAGATACTTTCTCAGTGTCTGTTACATCCTATAGGTTTTTGATGCTTACTAATCTTTTATTTTGTATGTAACACAGCAAGTTTAAAACGGATTAATGTATTAACATTTAATCAATCGTTTTTATAACTAGAAAATAAAAAATAACATTTGTTGAAAACTACAAGCTTTGCATTAAAAAAAAGTTAGATACAACTGTCAATGAAACCAACAGTATTAGACTGAACTATAGCAGAAAGTATGCATTAAAATTTATGGGTTTGTAAATACTCTATTTAATTTCATGTTTGTCAGTATTGTTAGTAAATATATTCCTAATTAATTATTGTTTTAGCCCACTGTTTCCCACACTTTGGTTGTCCATAATCTTTACCATAACTAAGCAGGGGAAATAGAAGTATTGGAGTTGATTTACTGACATATTTTAGAGGTGTTTATTGAACATTTGCTGGACAACCATCTTCGAAAATGTTCCATGCAGGGGTTTTCTACCACTCAGAAAGGGCTATGCTGGAAAAATGTTACACAAACACAAAATTAACCTTCAATGTGGCACCTAATAATGCACAAAAAGTGCAGAGCCTAAATGCAGTATTCATAACACTATAGTGGTATACTGTGATATACTGTACTCAGCAATGGCATTTGACACAGTCTAAGGTGCTCAGTCTAAGGTGCTCAGCCAAGCTTTGTACTGCTCCATAGTATGTACTCAGCTTACCTCCACAAACGTATCTTCCCAGTTCTCCCCATACAGTGACCTCAGCTTTGTGTCCCCAGAAAGGGCAGATTAAGAGACAAGAAATCCAAAGTGCTGTAGAGGAAGAGACACAAACAAAGAAAGTGATTAAGATGGCAGAGTGAGAGAGAGAGCATAATGGTGCAAAAGACCTTACAAAACTGGAGAGACAAAGAGATAGAGAAAGGGAGACAAACCAAAGCAGAAGAAAGAGTAGGAAATGTCATACAGAAAGAGAGAAACAAAATAGTGCCATTTTGCAAATTCCATCCCCAGTTTTTGCATTCTTTCTGCATTCTTCTCCAGACACTAAACCATAAGGCCCAAATATCCCCCCTCTCTAATAAATCATTGTGCCTTAAACCATACAGTCCCAGCCCCCTGGGCCCAACCCTGCACATACAGAACCATGTGTTCCATCTAACTGAGACTGTACTAAGTAGTCACAAACAGGAGGGGGGGGGTCAGTTTTTATTAATTTACAGGAGCTTAGGGGTGAGGAGTATGTGATTCACCGAGCCTAAAAGTCAGGAGAACATCACACTAACTGTAGGGGTTATAAGTGCTTCATAGATACACCAGAGGTACCTCAAATTCCCCACTAAAGATCCTCGGAACCTCTGAGCCCCACATTGCCTCCAGACTATCTCCTGTATTTCCCTGATGACAGCTAAGTCTATAGGGCCCCCTTTGGCTCCTGGTCCCATAACAACTAATATGATGATCCCTATGCAAGAAGCACTCCCCTCAAGCACAATGATGGGATCCACTGTAAACTGAAGTGTAGTAGCAGTAGCATAATTAGTATTACAGGTAATCTCAGTATTGTGGTGGAATCAGGAATCTATTCCACAATGGCATTATGTTGACACTCTTAATTAAATCAAATAAAAAAAAACTGTATTTTGCTTGTCACAAACCCTTGAAGCTGAAAATATAATTTGCAATAATAATAACATGCTGTAAATATATTTTTGCGCTGACCATATAACATTTTGGCAATAAATGTTGGCATGCCTTCAGCATGGTCTGAATACAGTATTTCATCAGCCGAAGGCCAGCCATGTCAATTGAGTTATAAATTGAGTAACTGAAGTTGGTAACTTTTTTGGGTTTGGTTGGTTAGCGATTCAATCAGCTCATTTTTGTACAATTACAGGAACCATTTCTTTCTCAATTTCATACTAGTGCATGCAGATAATTGCACTATTAATAATTTAGGGGAAAAAATAGATGGCCGTGTTATCTGTGACAAGTAACTGATTGAAATCACTTAACATCTCATCAAATACTGTATAACAATTTGTTCCATCACCATTGCTTGTTGTAGATTACTGTAGTTAACTTATATTTAAGTTTGACTGGAAAATTAACATTCAACGGACAGTTTTCATTACAACTACAGAAAATCTAATTTTCCAAATGTCACCTCGATACTGAGTAATATAGACAGATAATTGCACTATAAATAATTTAGAAAATAAAAAAACACTGTATTTTTGTTATTGAGGAGTCCCATCATATCATATGATCAATTTTTTACATTTATTTTTAAAACTTTTGGGTAAGATATTGTGGGTTAGGGTTCAAAATCAATCATCATAATTTTAAATTCACAATTTAAATGAAAAGTTAGAAAATAAATAATTATAATTCAGTGAAAAACATGCATTTTTAGAAGATTGATTTTTTATTCATATTAATATGTTAACTCTTTTAGGAACTCTTTTATTTAAGCTGCAAAACATAATATATATTATTACAGCGTGCTGTATCATAAGGTTACTGTAACTTGCCATAAAGTCTAATCGGACCTTTGTGGATGCATGACTTCTATTTAATTAGTTATCTAGACACAAGATAAAGGAAAACCAAAGAAAAATCATCAATAGCTTTATAAGATCTGTTTCTGATAAAATCACTATATTTAATAATAGTTACTCTCTATGAAAGCATGTATTTTTATGTTTACCTGTGCACAAGTCACAAAAACACATGACAATTGTAAAGGGGTTTAAAGTCTGCTTACCTCTGCCAGCCAGCTCCTTGCCCTCTGCGCCTCAAAGATTTTATGACCTCTGCCCTCCCACCTCTGCTCTTTATATATACCCATGCCCCTTGACCCCTCCTAATTACTTACTCAACCCAACACCCCATATTGTCCCACTAATTACTTTCCTTAACTCATCATCTCCTGACTTTTCCCCCTTCCCCTGTCATGTGGCCCTTAACCTAATTCTTGTTCTCTGCTCCGGGCCATCTTTTTGCGTGTTGTTCAAAAACTTCTGTTTTTGAAAAAAGTATTTGTTTAAAACCAGCAGACCCACTGTGGCTGTACATCTATATTCTGTTATTTGCCCCAACATAAAAAGCCAAATACTTAGCTAATTGTAACCAGCCAATAAAATTATTTTGACAAATACTTACTTTTCTATTTCTATCCCATATAGCCATCCTGCATTATACATACAAAACTTTTTTTTCCTTAACAAGCTGGTATTTATGAAAAGGGGTTTTTCCAATTCCTCCTAGAATGATCCAGATCCAAAAAAATTGTGTATTGTATACTAATTTTGATATTATAGGTTTCAAAGACCACATACTGTATATACAGTATGTATTGTTCTGTGCTCAGATCTCTGTTTAATTATTTTTTCTGGATTTCAATCAAATCTTAAAATACAAACTGAGGTAGAGAGGATGCCGGAGGGGGGCCTTAATTATCAAACTTGAACAACCACTTCCTATATACTCTAAGAAACTAATGAAGCTTATTTTACCATTTGCACGCATTTCACTAGCAAAAGCGTTGAAAGAAAGCTAAAATTTCTTTAGAGCCCATTGTGGCAAAATTGAACTGGATCATGGTTAACGACAGGATAAGTAGCACCCTCAACAACAAGTTAGACAAGTTTGTGCAAATTTAGGACCCGTGAGTAGAATATAAATTAAAATGAATATTATCCTACCAATTAACCCCCTAGGCGGTTCATTTCTGTCTGGATTTATATCTCTAAAAGTGGTACATTGTTTTTCATGTAAATTACAGTTTACCGTATAATATAATAGTATGAGTATAATAAAGTTTGAAACACAAAATCATGTCAAAATCATAAATTAAATAAATTTAAATAAACAAAAAAAATATATTTTTAAAGTTTAAATTAAAAAAAAAAAAATATTATACTTATACTATTATATTATACTGTAAAATACATTTTCATGAAAAGCAATGTACTGCTTTTAGACATAAATTCACTGTATTGCATTCAATACGGTTATTTTGTATTGAATGCAATATAAATAGATTTGAGATTCCCGCTCCGCCCCCGACACACCACACAGCATGTACTGACGTCACTGGAACTCCCGGTGACTCATCAGATGCGGAGGACGCTGGCCGGAGGATACGAGAGATCGGGGATCACGAAGAAGGACGCCGGCAGACCAGGTAAGGCTCTATTTACTATTGTTTTACATTGTTTTAGCTACCCTGAGTGTGACTCGGGTTACCGCTGGGAGGTATAATCTTAATTAGGAATGTATTAGCGTGAAAGTCTCTCCCCCTGTTTCCTCATGTATATCCCAATTTAGATCTATTTTCACTAGGCTGGTAAAGACAGTTTAAGCAAAACCCAGGATAAATTAAGTCTATAGAGTTCAGAGGTGATCCATATACATTCATAGGATTGGGGTTCTGGCTCCCCTATATGGGGGAAATGTGTATAATTGGATCTGTACTGATGTCTTGTTTTACCCTGTATTGTTATCAATGTTTGTTTCAATATCCGGATCGGACGTTATTGTTGTTAAGTTATGTAAAAGTTATTTGTCAAAAACCTTTTATCTTATATCAAATGTACTCCATAGGTTGTCTTTCCATGCCCAGTCCCCTTAAAGGAGACCACTAAATGACCAATTGGAGTCTACTTGCTGGCTCACTAATCATGCTCACCAATTTTTTTCAAACCAGAACTATGTTTGTATTCGACTTTCCAAAACCAAAAAAGGAGCACAAATCTGATGGAATCACAATACAGTTGGTAACCTTCATCGATTTTGTAGCACATGCATAGTAAACTGCCAAGTATGAAGCACATGGTAGGTTTCCAGGTGACATGTAGCTATGAAATCATTTGCTACTTTTCTATACCCATATTCTTTTTTACAATTCCTAGTGAAAAATGAGAGCTGTCATGGACAATTTGCAGGAAACTGGAAGATTTGGAATATTAACAAGAACTACAGGTTTTTAAAAGTGCTCAGTTTTACTCTGCTCCTAACCCCAAAACTGGGGATTTAGGAAAGGAATTTTGTCTGTTCACTGTAAGGCAGTGGTTTGCACAGCGTGGACCACTAAATGCATGGTCTCTAGACCGTGCATGCGCGGGGAGCCGTGTGTCACTCACAGGGGTAGAAACTTCCCCCCAGAGTGACGTCATGATGCCAGAACCCACCCACTCTCCCATCGTAGGTCTGGGCCTGAGATGGGAGAGTGGGTGGGTTGTGTTCAGAGAGACAACCCGCCCACCGCTCTGAGCCCGCAATGTCTCTGGTAAGCGTGGTACGGGACTTTGGACGGTGCTCTCCCCCAAGCAGGGTCCTCCTCCTAATCCTGCTGGTGGGTGCACTGGCTAGACCCATGGCCCACCTGTTAGACGGCCGCGGCCCACTAATGGTCCGCAAAATGGGGGTTGGGGATCCCCGTTGTAAGGGATTATTCACTTAGCTTAGTAAATTTGGTGATTTGGGGATTTGCAAAGAATACCCTAACACATACAAAAATATATGTTGGCTTGCCTATTATTGGCTAGCTAAGGTGTGCAGAGCTTCATCTATTATACTAATCTTACAAGAGGACAATTCACTTTGCTAAATGAACAACCTGTATTTCTTTAGTAAATTAACCTAATTGTCTCAATATTTTAATTGATGCTCAAATCTGTTGCACTGGTGACACCAATCAGTGTATTAACATCAATGTACTCTTCAAACTTAGGAGAAGGACATTTCAGCTTCATAACATTAGATCAGGCCCTTTTGGGTGTTTTTAATTATCATTATCATTTAATACACACACTTATGTGATAATAAATTACTTCCCTAAATAAAAGGGAAGTTTTGTTTGTGATCACCAAACAATGGTTAATAGTCCACAAATTCTGCCAGGGTATGTAAGCTTATTAGAACAACTTAAATTGCAATATGACAAGAATGATAATGACATAGTTGTATGAGCTTGTTAATAATCCCTTATGTCCTGTAAAACTAATATAGCAAACACATTTTTGATATGAAAATGCACAGAAGCAGTAGCAAAATAATTTTAAAGCTAAGTCATATATTTCTACATTTTCTAATATATAAGAGTATCTCCAACAGCAATAAATAAATAAATAAATGAGCAATTATTTGAAGACAGAGCCATGTAGGCATTAATTTTACATGATGTTATCTTGTGTCTTTACTTTCTACATTGGCATAAGGTCAATCTTCTCTCATCTTAGTCATTATTGCCAGTTTTATTATCTTAACTGTATTATTGATGCCATGGTTATGATAAATTTATATAATTGCATCTAATCTGTTGTTCATATAGGCAAAGTGTATGTGTAAACAAGCCATCACTTAAAATATTAATTTCTGGAAATATCAATAGCTATTTGCCAGCTATGCTCATAATTTATATTAGACTCTGTGGGTTTTAGTTGCTGCAAGCATTGCATTTTAAATTATACACTGTTGAATAATCCTTTTTGTAAGATTCTACACTATTGCCATGGTTACTTTAACATGTTAAAACATATTTGATGACATTTTGCTGTGATCCCACGCTCCCTATTGTTTAAAGAAATCCTTAGCATGTTTTCTTCTACCTTTTGAAGGAGGCAACAATCATTTATATCAGCCAGATATTTCTCATAAAGAAGAATGTTCAGATAGAGATGACACAAGTGACCAGTCAGGCTGATCAAACCTATTTTTCAGTACTGAGACAGGAGGCAAGGTGAAACAGGCTCCATTTAATTTTATAGCTACCCAGGAGATTTTTATTGTTCTAACATATTGACAATGTTTTTTTCACATTTCTACCAGAAAATCTCCTGGCAATTTCCTTTCTTAGGCAGATAAGATGTTATGATGTGTCTAACTCTCTTTCTCCTTGGATATTTGACATATAATTTCAAGTATCTCAGTATTTCAGGCTTGTCAAGTGAAAGGGTTCCCTTCAAATATCTTATGAAATACAGGGACGCACTGCATTTGCTTTGTAAATGTATGCTTACTATTAATTTTTGTTAAATCAGCATGCTTAAAATGTGAAAAGGAAAAGGTTTTATTCATTAAGTATGAACTTAAAAAAATAATATACTATCAGAATTATTATATAGTTTTCTTTCATAATCCTTGCTGTGTTGTTGTGTTGTGAAAGAAAAGTCAGATACAATAAATACTTCAACTGGGTGAAAGACCTAGATTGTGGAAAGCAGCCAAACCTCTTGTCAGATAACCATTATGTGTAGCAACTAAAATACATATTAGTGTGTGCTTTACCCCATCCAACAGTTAGTGTCCTGCCTCAGAAGTACAATTAATAACAGTAATAGGAAACAATGCTTAGTTTTAAGCCAGAGAGGCCTTCTAGACAAGGTCAGATAATAGCAGTTGGAAGATAGTGTAACACTTACCCAAAGAGAACCCTTGAGCTTTTGCAACCAAGCCTGATACGACAATATTGATTATATGATCTTACTCCACAGAGTCAGTTATTAGAAGAGCTTGTTACTGTGCAGAAGTTAGAAGACTGTCTCACTGAACTTGAACAAAGTCAAGTTTTATTCTTTGTAACCAATTTACCATGATGTTAACTCTATTGTTGATACTCTATTAAAAGTTCAAACAAGTTATAGAATACATTTTAGATCTGCAATGGCAAGACACAAAAACAAACAAAACAGAAATGTAACCATGTTCAAAAAGTCTAAGTGATTGCTGCCTACAGAGGTTTTCCCATAATTGTTATCAGGCAATGGGTGCAGTAGGGAATAATGTACAATTTACCTGTTGCCAAACTGAATTGGTGGGGGTATTTGAACGAACTAACCTCGGTACCAATCATCATTCTTTCTGATCATATAAACACAATTGCAGCCATTTGTGTTGATCATTTGAGATTCTTTTAAGCAAAAAACTGCCAACTGCAATAGGCCATAAGCCTTTCACAGAGAGGGACATTGAAGCAAACATTTTTCTTGCAGTGCAGTGCAGTACTGGTATTGATTTGTTTAATTCACCAGGAGATGTAAAACAACCTTTTAACAAAGCATATATTTACTTAAGAGACTTGCAATAGAATGCTCTCAAGTTGTAGTATGTTGCACTGATATAAAGTGAGCATTTTCATTTTAGTTGCCAGGATGGATATTTGCGCTTTAACTGGTTGCATTACATTGGTATCTATGTCTACGCATTTTCATTCCAAAGAAATCATACATGAAAAACACATCAGTGAGATGCATGATTTGTTCCACCTTTATTTTTATATTATTTTTAATTTAAGCCTCATTTGGAGGTCTCTAGTATAGCTCAATGCTGTTGCTGGGATCTGTCATCTGGAGTTTCATTAGTACTTCCACTGTTTCCACTGAACTATTCAGTGAATATACCTAATGAGAAACCTGACTCAAACATTCTGGGAACTGTGGTGTGATTCATTCTGTAATGCTATTAGAAGGACTTATGTTCTACCCCAATATCATCCATAACCAGAGTAGAAAACGTGATATGAAAACACTCTCTTTCTAAAGGTCAATTTTGGATTATAAAGATTTTTGCATGTAAAATGCCCACATAGATGCATTTTTGACTTAATGGAATAGGCAGCAAATACATTCATTTTGGGCTTGATTAATACAAGGGATTTTGCTTTTAAGAGGTATTCCTAAATAAAAGGTAATATTATTTTTTTCTGCTTGACATCATTTTAAACTGGATTATTGTTGAATGATTTTTACCAGTAAGTAATATTGTAGACTCCGGTCTATAAGAGGATATTATAGAACAATTGGCACTTTATGTTGCCTTTAGATGTTTTTTTGCCTTTTGAAACTTTCCCAAGTGAGCTATTAGCCCACTGGTCACTCATCTAAAAAGAAATAATCTTTATTGCCCATAGTACTCAACTTTCAACTGTAAAACTTTTAGTGCAGACAGCAAAATTAAATAAGGATTATGATTGGATAATATTGGCAACAGGACATCTGGGCGGCAAAGCCCAGTATCCTGTGCGTTCAACTGTGCATTAAAGCAGAGAAATTATTATAGAAAATAGCACACCAATGCAACTACAGCTACAGACAATTCACTCATGCCATTTGCTGGATTTTGTTGAGTTACAAAAAAAGAGTCACATCTGATTTTTTTTTTGTTTAATTAAGATACAAAGCTCTCTAAGCCTGAACTCTAAACTCTTTAAGAGAGTATATAATTTTATCAGTGAAGCTGGGAGATTCAGCAAGCCTGGAATTGATCTGGTCCAGGAGTAAAAACATTTGCTAACAAATACCAAATAGCTTTTAAGAAATCCATTCCAGGTTTGCTGGATCACCCAGCCTCACTGATGAGAATGTATCCTCTCCAGCCTTGGAGAGCTTTATTAAATTAGGGCATATGACTTTTACTATGACAATTTCTTGGTTACTCGTGTTTTTTTTTTAAAAAAAGGCTGGGGTTCAGATCTAGAGAGAATACAGTATAATTCCAATCACATACCACAAAGCAAGTATTTCAATTTTAAAGAATACTTTAATCAGAATTTGTTGCTAAGTACAACCATATAAACTATTTGCGTTCATTTAATAAAGGAGCTTAGGCTGTTCATACAGCAAAGTAATTTATTGGTTTGCAAAGTAAATATCATCTAACTGAATGTGATATAAATTCACTTTGCAAGAAAAAAAGCAAGGAAATGTAAAAACATTATTATTGCTTACACCTTAGCAGAGGACTGACATTATTCAAGCTTTAATTTATTCACTAATTCACTTATTACTTGCAGAATGTTGATAAACTTTGCTAAGTGATCTGCCTAACCCTAGTAAATCAACCCCATTGTCTTTAAACCCTGTGCTTTGGACTTACTTATTCTTTTAAGCTTTTTTATACTAAAGATTTTCCTTTGTATATTTTAACACACTATGTATTGCTGCTAAAACAATATATTTCAGACAATTAGCCATCCCTTCACATTAACTGGTTGATGCAGGGTTATGTAAATCATGCCCAATGAACAATATGGCAGTTATTTTAATTCAATGTGATGCACAGTCAATTCCATAGAGCATCCAATAAAAGATATTAAAAGTATCATCACTCTACTATATTCAGCAGTAGACACTTAACTCAAATGGAACATGAAATGATTGGGGTTGCAAGAAAAGCCATTACTTCCTCTGCTCATGGGCACTATTCTTCAGACAGTGCAACATATACTGAGATACATTGCTACGGGAACAAAGTATAAATCAAACCCCTGATATTATTGATATGTAAGGCGCTAGATGGTCTTAACCTCTACCACTATGTCCAATATTTGTCACCATTATATATCTCAGAAAAGACTTAATTGCTCTCAAAGGGGAGAGAGCTGTTCACACCATTGAAACAGATTGAATACAGACTTTTGGAGGCTGAAGTTATGAAAAAGTATTAAGTTAGATTTTCTACAAAACGTAAGTCATATTTCTTGTAACTAATTTTGGCCTTGAGAATTATGAACAAGGTTGGTAAGGAATACAGCCAAAAACACAGAGAACAAAGGAAAGCAAGACATAAGCAGTGCATTATTCGTAAGGCAATACTGCTAAACAACTTATTGATGTAATATATAAAACAAATAACAACGCATCCGACACAGACAAGGACAGTACAAGTTTTGAATCTTCAGAATCTACAACATCTAAGTGTGAGCAAAATATATATAATGCATTTTTTTTCATTTATTCATTCATTTATACATTAATTTTCAGCAGAACTACTACAGTTAGCTTGGAAATACATACAACCAACCTGCCAATAATTTATTTTCCCTATTATGCATTGAGTAACTTAGGATACCTAGGCCATATGTGGACTTTCCTTGCTGTTGCTAATGGGGAGTTCTGGAAACAACTAACACTGTGATTTTGCAGCAATTTTCCAGCAATTGTTCAATCCAGCAAACTGTTTGAGTTTCTTCAGGCACCTACAAAACCAGTCTATTTTAATTTTGCAAGATCATTCCAAAAGAATCCTAACAGTGGGGTCTCAAATGAAAACCTTGCACCACCCTTAACTGG
>NC_092863.1:68550608-68663397 GCF_032062135.1 Pyxicephalus adspersus
CTCTGGGCTGCTATTTCCATGGCTCTAGATTGGCAGGCACCCTATACCACATTTGGTGGCAGTGCCCCAAAATTAAGAGATTTTGGACGGGAGTCTACTAAATAATCCATACCCTTTTGTATTCGCAAAGACCCGTTTGAGGCACTCTTAGTCCTACGTCCTCAAAATGTCTCCAAGTACCAATTTAAATTGAATTAAATTACCATTAAATTCGTGTTCACAGCCACAAGACAAACTCTGGCAAAGTCTTGGTGGTCCAGCATGCCCACGGTGGCACAGGTGAAGAGGAAGATGACATGGTAAATGCCCAATGAGAATATGATAGCCAGGCTCCAAAACAAAATGCAAGTTTTTTGGAAAACTTGGGATCCCTGGATTCAAAACTACCTTCATGTTTCCCTCTTTAATTTATACCTGCGATCTGAGGGTGTTTATCTCTTCATCTACACTCAGATAAGGTAGGTGGCGTCTCCTTCCGCCTTCTCCTTCTTCTCCTTTTTGCATTACCACACAAGTGTATATAATGCATCTTATTGTTTGATCAAAGTCTGGATCTGAGTCCCAAACTGGGCTTTACCCTGTGCACCAAAAATCAGATCTTCAGACCTACTACTCAGGTAGTGGACTAAATGAGCACAACGTTTTGTCTGCATGGATTTTCTTCCATAGCCCAAAGAGATAGTTTTAAGATGCTTTGTAACAATTGATGTCTGGTTTTGACTCTTTTTCCCCTATGTGTTATCTAACTGATCTATATCATTAGGTTGCTCTTCCCATGTCTTTCCTAAACCTCCAATCAATAAAAGCCCATGGATTATAGAAGTGGTGGAGAAGCATAAAAGCACATGCTTTATGTTGCCTGGCTGTCATACCGATTTTGATTTCAAAATGTAAGTCACTAACCAGGGAAAAAATATGAATATTAGAACATTTCTAATCCACATAATTGCTCTGAGTCAGTGGATTAGAGCAGTGATTTTCAACCACTGTGCCGCGGCACACTAGTGTGCCATGAGAGATCTTCAGGTGTACCGTGAGAAATTATCCAATGTTGGTTAATTGGTGTGAAAATTATTTATTTACTGCAAATAATTTGTCTTCATTTGGCTATACGTTATGTTGCTGATGGAACATTCACTGCTCATACACTAAAACCACAAATCCTTGTAAATAATAATAATTAGGATTACTTGCAAGAATTACATTTTTTCTTTTACAATAGTTTTTCCTGCTCTTTCTCTAGTTCATAAAATCTTCAAGATTACTTAAGGAGGCAGCTGACAGAGGGCTGTGTCTCCCAGAATTTTGGAATGAGGACCTTTCTCCTTAAACTGTTTTTTAGGTGATTTTTTTTTAGGTAATGCACTATGCTAAAGGCCTTGTTGTTTGTTTGCTCACTACAAGCTGCACGGCATCTGCATAAAGATTGCACTTTAAACACTTCTGTTTTGTGGAATCCTCAGTTACAATAAATACTATCAAATGTGATATTGGCAATCGCAAAACTGGCAATAGTACATAAAAATATGCTATTACAACATCTAAGGACTGGTCAGTTGTATGTATTTGTATTTTGTTCTTAGGTTTAAATCACCAGACCAAACAACTTTGAAACAAATCCCCCTCCCATTCTTTGTTAATTCTAACATTGCACTGCATTTTCAGGGATGCATAAACTGATAACTTCAGGAACAATGCATTGTGATAGTTTAGAGTTATGGTTCATACGTGTATTTTGCAGGACACTGCTCAGCCTGATGTAGAAGCAATACATTTATTACCAAGACAGTGGTAGTTCCATTACAGTTACAAAGAACAAACATTCATTGGCCCCGATTTAATAAAGGTCTCCCCAATGCTGGGGAGGATACACTTTCACCAGTGAAGCTGGGTGATCCAGCAAACCTGGAATGGATTTCGTCAAAGTAATTTGCTATTTGCTAGTAAATGTCTTAAATCCTGGACTGGATCCATTCCAAGTTTGCTTCATTGGTGAAAGTGTATCCTCTCCAGCCTTGGAGAGCTTTAATAAATCAGCACACTTGTCCCAGTTATATAAATAAAGCAGGCTTCATTTAAAACAAATTTTATTTCAACAACCAGGTTAAAGTGTAAAGTCAGAACCAGCCAAAGGGGAGCGGGCACCATTGACTGGTAAGATCAAGTGTAATAAAGGCCTTAAATGCAGCTCTGCTTAACACAAAAGCATGTTGATTTGTACTAATTCCTAAATCAAAAGGAACAGCATTAATACTATTAACAATTATGGCAGCAGAAAACTGTAAATTGGATGACATTACATATTTAGTAATTATGCAATTTGCTGTAAAGTTGTACCTTTTTATTTGTATATTACAGTTTAAAAGTATGAAAGCTAGGTGCAATTTTCAAGGGAGAAAAGAAAAGCGAACACGTCATATGATTTAGTGTACCATACGGTGACTGTTCCTGGTAATTCATTTACTTATATTGTTGATTTACTGAAACATGACATGACATTATATTGGCATGCTATTTTATTGTAAAAACATTACTTTGTATTGTACCTTATTTAATGTACTTTGATTTAATATTAATACTTTACAGAGGTAGCAGCTGTTTCTCCCATAAGTAGATCATATGAAATGTGGTTTTCTACAGCATCACAAAATCATAGTTCTGTTATATTTTTATATATCCTTAAAAAGAATACCAGTAAAACTGTATAGTACATTTCCCGTTATAATTATTACAAAATAAAAGTATGTCTAATTCATTTTAACTCAGCCTATTTACAATATATGTTTAGTTTTATGGCTGTCAGCACTAGTAAGGGTAATTTTAAACTGATCTTAAAACTTAAAGGAGTTCATGAAAAAAAGGTTTAATGCAGTTTTACAGTAATGTGTTTGTTTATGACGTCTCAAATATAGTCATAAATCTTAGAATGTGATGAAAATAAATTTTACCTGCCAAACTGCATTCATTTAATTTATTGCAAGACACAAGCAGGTAAAGAATACCTAAAATTGTGAATGGGAAAGCCACAACTAGAGCTTTGTATATTGTATTTTTTGTGGTTTTTGTGTTTCCAATTTTAGTGACCAGTAGTGGGAGGCAGTAGCTTAGGTTCAGGCTTGAGCTTCTAAGATTAGCCATCAAACCCTGCATGCGTTTTGGTTTGTCCCAGACTGGAGATGATACAAGAAGAGAGAATACAGGGTGGTTAACTTATTCTACAAGCATTTGGGCACATTTGCAGGACAGCAAATGACACAACATTGGGCGGATATTTATATCATCTTCTCCAAAAAAAAGGGCTGTGGAGGTCTGTGATCTGACAAGTGGATAGTTACTTTGGAAAAGCAGCAGGGAAACCTGCTTAACAAGATAGAGTGTTCTTCTGGAGTCTAAAGTAAGGGCTTGGTGACCACAGGAACTAGAACTAGTGAGACTCCAATTCGCGTACTCACACACTGGGCCTGATTTATTAAAGCTCTCCAAGGCTGGAGAAGATACATTTTCATCAGTGAATCAGGGTGATCCAGCAAACCTGGAATGGATTTCTTAACAGTCATTTGCTATTTTCTAGAAAATGTTTTGAATCCTGGACTAGACCTATTCCAGGTTTGCTGGATCACCCAGCTTCACAGATGAAAGTGTATTCCCTCCAACTGTGGAGAACTTTCATATATCAGGCCCACAAAGTGAAGGTATTGATCCAGCAGCACTTCTCTTTCAAGTTGCATGAGGGCCAACAACATTTATTCCGTTTCCTGTGAGTTCAGGTCTTTTTCAAGACAAGGGGTTGTAAAATGTGAAATCATTTTTTAATGTGTATATACATATGTATGTGTGTTGAATGCATTTATTCTATTATAGTCATTTGGAATATGTTATGATTTGATACCTAAAAAGTCCCATGAAATTTGGAATCTCTTTTCTATATGGTATAAAAGGGATGTGGCATCATTTTTTCCCCATTTCCTTGTTGTTCCTTTCTGTAAAACAGAACAATACTTTACTTTGTTAGTTAACCCAATCTCATATACAAATGCTACTTTTAATTTTTGTTTTATCTTTTTATCCTTTGTTATATTACAGGGTTGCTTAACTCTTGCTGCTGTGCCAGAGATTCCAATCATTTCTGAGTCAGAGACAGGTGTGCAGATCAGAGCTTAGATTTTATTTTGACCTACCAAATTAGTTCTTTTCAGTGATTCAAAAAAAAGGTAGACTGGCAACTAGAATTTCCAAAGGTAATCAGAAAAACGATTACTCCTTTTCCCCCACTTTTTAATTACTGAGATTTCCATTAATTTTATAAAACAAAAATATTACAAACAAATCAACTATAGTCTTAGTAAATAGAATAAAGCTTACTGAATTGTAGGTTGAACTTCTAAATTCTAAATATATTTTCCAGGTCATGTCGCAAATAACTTCCAAGGAGTTTACCTCGATTTAAATACAAGGAGAAGAATAAAAACTGGTATTCCTAATAATGTATTAATTTAGCAAGAATAAAATGAAAGCTAAAGGTCAAATATAATTCATAGCTACAGTGCAAAAATTCTTACAATTTTCATTCAGGCACATGATAATTCCTGATTGTACAAAACCATTTGTACTAAAACATAATATTTTAAGTACAAAATTAAGATTACTTGTAAATAAAAGTATTGGAATAATTACATTATTTTCATCAAATATAAATCCATGTTAAAAGACATTTAAATAATAATAAAACAGTCATAAATTATTTGAAATGGTAATGTAGAAACGATTCCCAAAAGTACACAGTAAATGCAAATATGTTCCAAAGAGGTAAATAAATGAATAGTACTACACACATCTAAAAATTAATGAATGCCAATTTACATGCAGTTGGAGCACCAGAAGGCTTTAACCAACAGACGTTAAAGGAAATGTATAAGTAATGTTATAGTTTTCCAATTAACTTCTTATCAACAAGAAGAGGTGGTGTGGTAATGCTTTTTCCATAGCAACGGAGCTTGGGTCTGTGAAATAAAGACATGCTTTGGAAAAAGAGTCCACATAATGATCAGAAGAGAAATGTGAGATTTAAAAAAAATATTTTTTTAATCTTCATGCAATAATAATAATTATTAGGTCAAAACTATTGTTAAAATTAGTTCCAATATAAATACAAAAATGGTCCACTATCGAAAAAATATAAAATCTTATTACCATATGATTATCATCAACAAGTGTAGAATATATAAACCTCTAGGCATGTAAATGTATTGAGATAAAAATGTTCCATTGTTTTTAGGTTACTATAGGCTAATTCAACAACTGGACATTTTTCAATGCTTTTAGGGTTTTTTTCATATTCACTACAGTCCCATGTTAAGTATAGGATGCAGAAGATATTTTTACATCTGCAATATTGACCACATCTTTTACAAAGGTATAGAGTTTTAAACTGATGGCCACAAGGCCATTCCATGTATCAATGTATCACTATAATAAAAGGGGCCTGTTAAAGCAAACTAAGGTAAAAACAGAAAAACTTACCTTTATTTCTGTAAATCCCTTGATCCCTCTGGGCTGTCTTCCATAGGGTCCTGCGTTGTCCTGGTTTCTTGCTTTATCCTCAGCGCCAGGCGCAACCATCTTTTTCCTTCTTCTTCTGCCTTCTGGCACTGCGCAGGCAGGAGATCAGGTGACCTAGCCTGCTGGATCAAAAAAAAATGCAGATCTGTGCGCATGCACCTAATGTACAATATACACAATTGTGCTAGTTATTGGGTAGACTTGGATGTCTGGGTCACTGAGGACTATAAAGACTCTCATGGAATCAGACCCTGTTTTCTCTCTAATGTCCCCCCAAAAAATCATAGAGACATTGGGCCTGATTTAATAAAGCTCTCCAAGGCTGGAGAAGATACACTTTGATCAGTGAACCTAGGCCACTGGGACCAGATTCAGTTCAGGTTTGATGGATCACCCAGGCTCACAGATGAAAGTGTATCTTATCCAGCCTTGGCAAGCTTTAATAAATCAGGCGGATTGCAATGCTATGTGCTGCGATGTGATCATGTTTATCTAAGGTATACCTATTCTGTAAAATCAAGGTCCACAAAACAAGTAACATCCTTTTACACTGATACATATTCATAACTTTGTCTAGCTCTCTTTTCAGAAGATTAATCAGAAAAATAAAGCTTGACTTTAAAAATATCAAACCATAGTTTGCTAAGACCAGAAGACGCAAACATTAAGAGTTAGTGTCATTAATTTTCTTTTCCTGCACATTAAAAAAGTGTATATAAAAGAGAATGTATAAATACTATGGTATTAGATCACTATTTCATATGCAGTTAATATATATTTGTTGCAATAAAACAGATACGATTTTAAAAATAAGGAGTGATTTCACAAAGACAATACTTTTTAGGATCATTTTTAAAAATTAAATCACTGTGTAATTTTCTATCGGTCTACCAGTATTAATACAGAGATAAATGAGTGTACATTATGTACATGAAAAATTACAGATAATTGAAGAAGTCCAGTCAGCTATAGCAACATTTTTAATTAAGAAACTATTTACAGCAGACACTTGACTTGAGAGGTGACCCTTAGAAATATGTTCATCTTTTCTTTCATTTAGGAACATGCTCCACTTTTATCTTAACTCAAAGGCTAGGCTAAAGCAAAATAATCATAATTATTATTGTGAAATGATGCCAAAACAAAATAAAAACGATGGGAAGGGAATATTAAATATATTACCTTTGCCTTTTGTAAAATTCTACAGTTTTAATTCAAATATCTGTTCAAGTAGTAGAAAGTATCACTTGAAAAATATTTTTGTACAGATACATTTCACTTCAATTTTTTTCATATTTATTTAAAGAACAGCAAATAGTAATAAAATAGTAAAAGACAAACCAATACAAAAACTACAACTTGAAACAATGTGAATGGTGTAAAATTATTTGGGTAGGCTTGAGCCCAAAAGGGGGTCTGGTGACTCAATTATACACAAATACCAAGTTACAGCAAATCACACAGTTGAGGATCCCTTAAAGCTAAAAATGTTATTCGTTTTCCTAACTGATCTGTTTTAAAATGAGATATCAACAAATAGTGTATTTTACCTGATAATTAAAAATACATGCTAACCTGAAAATTGCCATCTCCAAATCACTCTCCTATCAGGACTGACCAGCTCACTAATTCATAGTCCCCCCAAAAAGGCTAAAGGTAATGCCAACCAGTAATTCATACTGCAGCACTCAAGTTGCATCCCAATAAATAGTTGGCCACACAAACGAAAGGTCTTCAGCTGTATTCTATCTTTTGTCCCCATTTCTTTCCTATAGCCTTTTACAACCACAATGTTGAAATCCTTTGTAAAATGTATGCAGATATTTAACCTAATTAAAAAGAGAACGTCGTCAGGGCCCTGTCACCCAGTAAAGCTTCTAAATCAAAAAGTGTAAAAACAAAACAACAAATCCTTTCTCCCATTGTTAGTGACCAAGATGTCAAATAACAATTTCATTTCATACCATTGACCCCAAACTCTACTGTAAGCTTCCCAAATGGAAAGGGACACTGACCCTTTTATCCAAACTACCAGGTTTCTGAACCAAGGTTCCCTGCTCTTGGGCACCAGAACCTAGCGGATCATTTCTTTCTGGTTTTATAAGTCTAAAAGTGGTACATTGCTTTTCATGAAAATTTATTTTACAGTATAATATAATAGTAAGAGTATAATACAGTTTTAAACAGAAATCATGTAAAAATAACAAATTAAATAAATAAAAAAATATATATATATATATATATTTTTTTTAAATTTAATTTAATTTAATTAAAAAAAATATTATACTCATACTATTATATTATACTGTAAAATAAATGTTCATGAACTCCCCATGACCGGTGACTCATCATGTGCAGAAGATTCTGGAGGAAGCAGGAAGAAGACAGGAATCGCGGCAATGGGCGACGCGGGGGGCCGGCAGATCAGGTAAGGCTGTATTTACTATTACTACGCCGGCCGGAGGAAGCGAGAGGACGGGCGTTTACCTGCTAAATAATGTTGCCAGATGCTGGAACATTATCCTACCCATTGGTAATAATCTACTTGCAACATTCACATTGCAAAAAATACATTGTAATTCCATTGAAGTAACATTTTTCCTTAAGTAAAGATAATTGAGCAACTTTATTAAGCAGGAACTTGCATTCTGATTTATTGTGTGCCAATGGTACTCCAGTTTTTTAAATTGTAGGAACAACATATTAGGCATCCTCTAACATTCGTCACAGTCACTGGACCAACAAAAAGGGAATCATTCAAACCCGCCTTAGTGGACCACCCACTGTAAGAATGTGCTAAATGCCTCAAAATACAAGCATCAAATATTACAACTCATCAGTAGGTATTTATTCACTAAACCATAGTCCTTAAATGTACAGCCTAACAAATGTTCATTATCAGGAAGCCCAAAGAGTAGTCAACAACCTATACAATGCCCACTTTATCTTTGAAAGACTCTTTACCCATATACACATATCTCAGATTAATTGTAAAGCAGTATTAAAAAAAAGTATACAGCACTGTGGTGCGAGTCAATACCATCATTTACTAACTTCTTCTGGAATAAGATAATTGATGAAATACCCTGAATGTACCTGTAAGGCCCTGGTCCAGCAACAGTACTCATCAGACACCAGTCCACCAATCTAACTCCACACTCTTTACCTATAGCAAGCCCCCGCTCAGCCTTGGGAGATTGGTTGCGTTTCCCAGCACACGGTTGCCCCAGGACTTGCGCAAGGAATGGTGCCTGGGAAGGGCTGGCAAAGGGCCAAAAGCCCACATATAAAGCAGTACCAAGGTTCCAACAGAGACAAATCTAGAATACAGAGCAAGAGGTCATACACAGGTAAACCATCCACAAGATGAGGTACAGAAGGGCAAGACACAAGCAGGCGAGGTCACAGGCAAGCATAAATTAACAGGATCAGAAACAGGCAAAGTCAGCAGCAGTAAATCAGACAAATACACACCAGCAGCAAGTTAGCCCAGCTTAACCCTACAACAGGCACTGGTGAATGGGAACAGAGACGCTCAGGCGTCAATGACTGTGCAGGACAGAGTCAGAAACTAATCAGCGTCTAAAATCCGCTTCAGCTGTACACAGCTTCAGAGTGGGGGCTGTGGATGCTGATAAAATACATCAGGCTCCATGGCTAAAGGGAAGCAGGAGCTGCTGCGATTTCATAGTTGTCCTTGCTGCTGCAAATTACATCGCTGGACTAAATAAACAGTGTTTGATAATTCGATGGTCCACTACATCGCCATACAGATAACCATCCACTAACAGTACCCTGTTTTTTAGAACCAAGCACAAAGGTTTAAAAATTAAAATGGCACAGTGAAGGACGGTGAAAGTACCTGTCATGCACCCTAGTGCTACTTCTTCAGGCAGTTTTTCTATTACTAGTTTCGGGTGTTCATACTCCGAACTAATAAAAAAAAACATTTTTTACATATAGTATTCTAAAACCTTCTGTAAACGCATTAAGAGAAGGTTAGCTATAATCTTATCATGATTTTTACTTGCCATCGTGTATACATTCCCTGGTATCTTCTCCTTTACCATATTTGCAGAATGGCAACTTTCAAAAGTTTAAAAATATTTGTAATTGGCTGATTGATGTTTCCTTTGACTGAGCATTTGTGGTTAAATCAAAAGGCTTCTCCATAGTTACTAGGGATGAGGAAAATTTTAAAATTCGATCTCGCTGCAAATCAGGCCATTCTCACTTAACGAACATGTAAGCGAGAACGGCCTGTGTAAATTCAGTCATCAAGATCTAATTTTTTGAGACCTACAAGAGCAATCAGCTGTCAGCTCCACTCCCCTGATTGCTATTGCTCTTGTAGAATGTGTTCTTGGATAGAGATTCCCTAGAGTCCCGCGGCTGTGCTTTTCATGAATGATTGCAGCTGTGGGAATCATCCCGTGATGATTCCCACGGCTGCATTCATTGATGAGCACAGCAGCAGGACTCACACTGACAGGAGGAGTACTGTGGCTGCATTCATGAATTCAGCCGCTGTACTCCTCCTGTAATGATTTCCTCAATCTTCCGAGGGGTTCGCGAAATGGGTTCGCCCAAATTTCCTGGACCCATCAGAAGTGCAAGGAAATTTTCACAAGAATGTCAGAGGCATTCTTGCTCATCACTAGTAGTTACAAGTCCCCTCTTTAAAGGGCCAGCATCCCATAAATTAATGTACAATTACTACAAGTTCAAGAGTCCCTGAAAACTGGGATTTTATGAGCACACACTTTCATTTCCACTTAAAAGGAATGTCCACAGGTTTTATTATCAATAAAAGAAAAATCCTTAAGATATATTAATTACATTTTACAAGAGTATCCCAAACATTACATTCTGTATCATCTAAGCAATGGGAAATTACTAACTATATTGAAAGTTCCCATAAAAACAGTATGTTGATTATGAAAACTGCACATTCTAAAGCATATATTCAACTTATAGGGAAGGTTTAATTATTTGCCTTTTAGTGACACTGGTATTCCTGGAACATTAAAGTAGAATAGACAAGAATAGACTTCTAAAAAAGACAAACATTTGCACAGACAGGCTCTTCATTGCTGGAGAAACATATCATGTCTCCTCTGCAATACCACACATTACCTGTTGCCTGTTTGCAATCTTCTGCAGAAAGTTCACTGAGCTTAAGCAAGTTGTTTAAGTTCTTGAAATACCTTGGTGCCAGAAAAAATAATTGATTTAGGTGCTAAAATAAAGTAACTTATTCTAGCCCAGACAATGAATATGGACAAATTTCCTGAACCAAGAAGAGGATAGGAAAAAAAAAAAGGAAAAACCACCAAGAAAACAAAAGTAGGTTTACCACTGCTTTATTTATATTACTATATCTAACATATTTTACATACCTGTGATTTATTCATAGGAATATGTATCTTACGAAATTGCAGCATTAATTCATAATTGGTAAATTCTCACTTCTGGTTCATTTGCACATAAATATTAAGAGTCAAGCTGGATATCTATTCTTCTTATAATGAAGTGGAGAGGTTGGGTAAAACATGTATAGCATTTGAGCACAGTTGTAAATGGAAGTCTGGCCACACCTCCTAGCCGCAGTCACTGGCCAGGACAGCAAGCACTTGCACAACCGGGTAACATCCAGGGCAGGTGAGTGTGTATACCTAGCAGGATTACTTAGCGGAAAGTTAATTGAGGATCCAAAATTTGTGCTCAGGTGAGGCTAAATTCAGGCTAAATGAGATTTCCAAAGACACGTAATCACACTTGTGATCCAAAAATTGTAATTGTAAATCTGTACATAAAAATGTATCACCTTGTCTTGGGCATCTAACCTATAAATTGAAAATAGAGAGTACATTTAAAGAAGAGATACATTTTTATTTGGATACCTTTTTTTCTGCACAAACATATGCTATAGTACTTTGTTTAAATCAAAAAAAGAAATATCTCTGTAAGAAAACTCAATGAATTCTATGACTGCTTGAGTGCGTTAGTGATTTTTGAGAGGCACTTAAATGCTTCTCTTCCAAGTCTTGTTATACAATGCATGTGTTATCAGGTTCTATTCATTGAAGCCAAAATTAGAATATGTTCTCATGCTTTCTCATAGCGGAAAAATAGAAAATTATGGAGATGAGAAAGCGTGAATAGGTATGGCAGAAAAGAGAGGCAAGGATTGATACTTAAAGAGCTTCAATATGAGCATACAAGTGAAAGGGCATGGGAAAATTACAGGTTGTGAATCATTATGGAATGAATGAGCTCTTACCCATTTAACAACACTTACAAGCATTATTTTAAACCCTAATGGAAAGACTATCAGGTGCATTATCTAGAATAGTTAGTTCAGATTTTAGAATTATCCTAAATAGTTAAAATCACACAAAATATAAAATGTTATTTTAAAAAATGTTGGAAAAAGGAAAATATATTCAGGAGTCCTTGCAATATAATAGTTGCCATGTTAATGCCAAGTGCAGGAGTCACTGGTACACATTGGCCCTACCTTCTAAATCCCCCATTTAGTCAAAATATTTATTACCACCCCCAACTGTAGCACAACTCTCAGTATTATTGTAATGACTTGCCAAGCCTCATGTTTGGTTTTAGTTGGCAGCAGTGATGATACAATATGTCCAGGCTGTGGATAGCAGACAAGAGTAGGTTACTTGAATAGATCAGCTGCTATTTGAGTAGTAATTCAAAAAGCAGAAATTATGGCTGTGGGGAATACATGCTCATCCTTCCGAAAAGACCCCACCACTGGACACCCAATAGGAAGTGTCCACACACCAAACAAAAGACCCTGCTGGTGTCCACACCCTCAATGAGGAAGCGAGAAGTCTTGGGCTGGAGCATCACTTGACCACAGCTTTAGGTGAGTAAAAAGGGAATTTAGACCAGCTGCATCTAGGTCTACTCACACAAATTCTGTGCCAATAAAGCTTTATACCTGTTTTGCCATTTTACCCTTAGTTACTGAGATGTTGCTAAAAAGCCAAACTCTTAGCCCAGCACCAACTATATGTAATTATACAAGAGCATATTTAAATATATGCTTGTATTATCTAAAAGGCACATAAACAAACTCAAAATATAAAAACACTGTTACTCCCCTTTTATGCACCTTATTATCCCCTGTATCATCAGACAATCTGAAATTCAACTAAATTTTATGTTTGCAGCCATAACAAAAAGTGGATAGATTTGTTTCTAAGCCTTCAGCTGTCATCACCAATTTGTTTATTCCAGTTTGCGTTGCTTAGGCACATGCAGACTTCTTTTCTGCTTCTGAATTCACCAGTAAAATTGGGGTTCCTGAGTGTACATATTATAGTTTTTTTGTGTTAATACCTCCAATTTCCATCCTGACAAATACTTTGCTGAAAATCAGTTTATGTTAGCTATTGCAATGTATTAGCTAAATTCCACAGGTGCAGGAGGAGGACACAATATTCCCTGTTCATCTGCTGAAGGAACCGGTTGCTGGAAGTGAACCATCCAAAAATGGAGAAGATATCTACAACTTTATTAGTTACAGTAAATATTTAGCTTGTATTATACTGAGTTTCAAACATTGGAATGTAAAATACCTTAGATTTCTACTGAAGATGTATTTGATGAAAGACAATATAATGCAATTAAATATTGTTTGTTATCATTGCTAATAAAATATGCTTTTTCTGGAATTCATGTCCTCAAATCTCAGAAGCTACAGGCACCAGAAATACATAAGTAATACTGTACTTTTTGACAAACCATTCTGGATGCCATGAATTAGCACACCAGTCACCCTTCCAGAAAGCCACAAGCCGACAGAACTAGTCACGTAGGTAAATAGTTCATAATCCTTGTCAAAAAAGAAATTCATGTTGCCACAGATATCTGCTGTTAAAAGTTTAAGGAAACAGTGGAAAAATAAATAAATCATGTTTCTTTTACCTAATCTCAGGCTTGTTTAGGAAAAAGTAGACTTTAATCCAGCAATTGTTAAACAAAGACATTGTAAAAGAACATCGACTATCAACATTATTCTTGTAGCAAATGCTGAAAAAAGCCAAGAGAAACTGCACTTTTTTCAAATTTCTTTGAGAACATAGAATTAACAGAAAATTTTAATTTCTTAAATTTTTCACGGGGCAACCTTAACTCTATTAGGTTGGTATCAATAGTAATTTCTAAGAAATCCAAGCAAGTAATTGTTAAAACTAATGTTGTGTTATATTTGCAATGTGCAAATATTTGAAAAATGAAAAAAGCTATACACATTGAATAGATATTGGAGGACATAAAAAGGACAGAAAAAGAAGATAATCTAAATAATGTAATAAATTTGTAGAAACCACCCCATTAACTATGAAAGAAAACATTTCAAGAGTATTTGCGAGAACAGCCCATGGGAAGGCACTTTTAAAACAAATAGCAACCATTAAATTAAAACATACAAAAAACAGAATTAAAAGCAGAAGGATAAACAGGCAACAACCTAAAAGCATATTTAATATCAGTCTTGACCAAATGTACTCCATTAACTTTAAAGATCGAATTTAACCAAAGCCTTCTAAAAAGAAGCATATGACACTGATGACAAATGTCCATTAATCCCATCATTGAACAAAATACTTTTCAGTCATGACAGATGTAAAAAACTTTGTAGAAGTTGATTACCAAGAGATGATAACTTGGAAACTAAGCGAAGAATGGTCAAGACCTGCAACCCTCTCTGTACCCTTATATGTTTTTACATTTTTTTAATTAGGAACCCTTCAGATTAGGACAGACCCATCAGTGAGTATAACACTGAAGGATCTGACATTGGGAGGACTACACTAAGGTCTTTTTAGAGGTCTGTTACTGCGGGTCGGTGTGAGTTAGATGGTTGGCTCTGTGAAGCTTTCCACTTATCCAAGGAATAAGATACAGGGTAACAGTGGAAGTACTATACCTGCCTTGCCCTTTTTGACTCCTCTGCCAGAAAACCTGATTTCAGAGAGAGGGGGGAGGGGCTTATTTTCTTATTTTATTCCTAGTACAGGTAGATATATATATATATATATATATATATATATATATATAATGTTTTTGTATTTTTACCTGTGCCATCCCATTGACATGCCAAAATCTATCTCAAAGTCCTATGTTTTTTTTGGAAGTACTAAATGGTTTCATGTAACAATATTTGGCTCAGTAAATAGGTCTCCATTGTTTGGGGCTCACACATTAATCAAAATTGTCTCTATTTTTACCCATCATTAAAAAAAAAATATATATATATATATATATATATATTAATTAAGGGAAAAACAGAGAACACTTGATTACTTGTACACTTATACACCAGTAAATGAAAGGCAATACCAAAATTGATATTCTGCATAGAATATTAGTGACTGCCCATAGTGAACTGACATTTTGAAAATGTAATTATTTTTGACCTGATAAAATTGGTCTTAAGCGCTTGTAATACGAATTATACAAAATTTATCTTATTTTCTGCTTTCTTCCTATTTTTTGTTTCCCAGGCTACAATGATCAGAGTGGAAATGTCAGCAGATCTCCTAAAGGCAGGAAGTGAGACTCATTTCAATTTCAAACTACATTAATTCTGAATGAAATCAAACCCATTCTCACATTTATTAAGGCAAGCGAAGCCTTGTGAAAAATTGCAGATTTTTAATAGAGGCATTTTCAGGGCTTCTATTCTACACAAACTTATAAATCAATTTCCGTCTTATTTCTGTCTTTCACCCATTGCAAATTTATCAGCTCATGTGAGTAAATGTGGCAGCTGAGTGCTATTCAAGTCAATAGAGCAATAACTCTTTTAATGTGATAGACATAATTTTGTCCCTAAAGATGAGCTGTTTGTTGCTTGAAACTGATTTAAGCTTTAAGAAGGTGGAGAAGGCTTTAAGTGAATGCTAAGATTACCAGTCTTTTATAAGCATTTTTTGCAATAGAGTTAATATAGAACATCAGACGGAATATCATTTCAATAAATCCATTCTCTGGCACAGTATTAACATTAAGTGGACGTATTACTTCCTAAGGATGGAGAAAACAGACTGCCCTGGAATACATAGAAATCATATATTTATCTAGAGTGCAGGTTGTGAACTTACAGTGTCAAATCTGACTTACTGGAAAAGATTTTAGAATTTGATAATATTTTAAATTTGGTCATTAATTTAAACTAAATGGGATTTTGTAAATCACTGGAACTTTAGAAAGAAGCGTATGAAGAACTTATTCACTGGAAATATGTTTTCCCATATAATATGGTACTGTTTAAAAATATTAGTTACTATTTAAATAATTTGCTGTAGGAGAAAATTAATTAAAACTTTTTTCAAAAATATTACATTAGAAAATATGTGAATAAACTTTTACTCATAATTCATATATTTTTCAAATGTAATCCAATGTGAAATATGCATATTGTATGAAAGTTAGGTAAATCCATGATATAGATTATTAGAATAAAAATAGAAAAATAAATATTTTACAGGGGATGTTTTCATGAATATTCACCATGCAAAAGTGCATGTTTTTAGAAGGGATAGCATTGATTGTATGTTTGGAGATGCCCAACAGTAAAATGTGAAAACTAGTCTCGGCCAGAGGTTAGATCATTTTTTGTGAGGTAGTATAAAGAAAATGAAAAGACTATAAACAAAAACGAAGTAGGAAAACACACTACCCAGTAGGCAGGCAAGTGATAAAGAGCTATTAATTACAATCAAAAATACTTTATTAATATACTAATATAGCAAAGCAATAAATAACTTAATCCATAAAAAATATTAAAACCCACACAAAAGTACACCCATGCAAAGTACAAAATACAAGGCAAAATACAAATGACTGCAGTTATGTCTTAAAAGCTACAAGAATACAATCAGAATACAATCTAAGTACTACACAGTTAGAAAGGAGGGATGCGTACATTTGCTCTCGTCTTTGGCCAGCCAGGTTCCAGACGAAGGGGCTTTACATGCCTGCTGCCCCTCTTTTCCTCTAGCCAGTTAGGTTCCATGTCTAAAAAAGTTAGAGGGAACCTAAGCATTTTTATTAGTATTACCTATTGTATGCAAGTATTGGGATGCTAATGATTGACATTCCTATCCAACTTACTTTTGTCTCCCATAGAAATGTATAAATGCAATCTAAGAAATACTTATCTGTACCCTGGGACTTTTACCTAACCGTGTTACTAAGTGGATAATATCTATGGAAGTGCTGGAGTAACTGTAATTGAAATGAGGATACCACAAACAAGTGATCACAAGGTTTACTTGTGGATTTTTCTGAAAATAATACAATTGGACAGATAGACTAAAAGCAAGCTGGTGCAAGGAAAATGCAGCAACCACACAGTGAATGTAGAACTGACAAAGGGGGATGACATTTAGAAAGAGGTTGCCAATACCATCATTTCTTTCTGCAGAAGAGAGATGTGGAGAAAAGAAAGTACATGGGTGCAATCCCTCGAGTGTACGAGTGTACAATCCAGGAGACATCTGAGTGGACTAGGACAGGTAAGCAGCAGCTGATGAGGTAAGGAAGGAAAATAAAATCGTTCCTAAGATTCTCTGAAATGTGTTGTTTCATGGCTAGATTCTTGGGACTAGTAAGATAATACCTCATGCTTGGAGCAGCATCATCCAGGGGAGTAGGTAAATCGAGAAGTCATATAGTCTGTGGGGCAATAGAGAGTCAGTGGCCTACAAGGAACAGAAATTGTAAAAGTCTACATAGTGGCGATGTATTTTATCCAAAGAAACACAATAACAGAGGGGTTAGAGAAAATACTGAAATTAGTTGACCTACACCTATTCTGACATTAGCCTACTCCTCTACTAAACTTGAGGATAATGTGTTAGCAACCATAGCAGTTCCAGAATACTTGGGGATAAACGGTCATGCAAAAGTTAAAACTAAAAATAAACTCAAACCCTAATTCCAAGCCCCCAGGGGTTCCAAAAAGCGCCTTTTTAAAGGGGGTATCATCAATAGCCAAAATATATAGATGTTCTAACTGTTTAGAGAGCATTCCTGGGGATTAAAGAATTTATTGTCCATAAAATGTTCAAGAAGACAGTGAATGAGATTGAAAACCCCAGGAAAACATTACTGGTAAAAATGGCCACCTAGGCACTAAGGTTTCACCAGTTGAGTAGGAAGTGGTAGGACTGACGGAGGACCAGAAGTAACAACAAGACTTTAGGCAGACAGGATGTTGAAAATGCGGGGATGAGGACAGGTCAGAGGACAAACAGAGGTCATACATGAAAGATTATTAGCTAGAAGAGGTATCTAGTGGTCACAGGTAAGAGAGTAGTTAGAAGGCAGAGCATACATGAGATTTGGTCAGGCAAATGAGGCATCCAAGGAGCCAGGGGAAAGTGAGAACAAGTCAAGCAGTGATAAGGGCAAGCAATGAGCTAGAAAGGTCAGACAAATGACAGTTAGCAACAGAAAACTTAATAGAAATGCACTCAGCAGTTAACATAAAATAATGATATCAATGGCAAGAGGCAGTGGTACAAATACCCAGCCAGACAATCAAGTGTCAGAGAGGGGCAAAATTAGTAGCCAATAGGTTAGCCCACACAAAGCTGGAAGAAAATGCCCCAATTCTGAATGCACAGAATGAGCATACCACTGGAGAATTCTAAAGTGAAAATCCTAATGGTAAAGTAGTGGGAGGGTCATATTGCAAATAAAATACTGCATTATAGAGACAAGCAAGAGGGCTAAATTTTAGGACTGAAAAACCTGGTAAAATAAAGTAATGATGATTTCATAATAAAAAAATCAAGCACAAATAATTATTTAGGAAGCCCAATAACATGCTTGTTGTCATTTGACAAACTTCTCACCAATCATTGTGTGTGCTAAATTCTGCTAATGACAGAGAAATTGGATTAGATACATGTCAAAATCGATACATACACAAGCCACACTCAGGACACACTTTTACTTTCACCATAGCCCAATCATTCAAACATTTTCGGTGTCTTCTCAGACTGTATTCTCAATAGGGCAGTTTGTCATCTGCAGCCCCTCTTTAATGTACAGCACTGTTTAGTATGTTGTCACTTTATAATAAAAGCAACAATAATAACAATAAAAAATTTTATCAAAACAATTGGAGGTAGTCCACACACCCCATGCATATACTGCAATTTACACACAATTGATGTTTACAATTGCCACCCTGATAAAAATATGTCAGCTCCTACATTTATGATTCTCTGATTTAATGTGCACATGCATGTTATCGCTGCATTGGCTAATTATTTATTAATAATGAGAGGTGATGCATGACTCTTTTGATAAATACCCCCAATTTGAAACAGCATATTTCACTTGAAAGACAATGGAAGCAGTCATTTGGCATACTGAATTCATACTATGAAAAGAAAACATATTGATTCCTCAGGAGCCAATATCTTATTAATTTCTTGTATAGAATAACCCAGGGATGTCCCAAGGTCATTGTCGATCCTTACATGCATTCCAATAAATATTGGAGTATTGGTTCACAATTACAATGGTGTATCTGCTATAAAAATGGAAGTTGTGCTTACAGTACATTGTTTTCTTTAAATTCCAAAAAAGTTGGTAAAACGATACAGCCCTGGACTAATGCAAATGAATATAAATTACAAATAGCACAACCAGTTTCAGAATTGCATAAAAATTGTTATTATGGCCCAATATTCCAATTCCTAGCTGTTGAGAACTCCATTAGCAGCCATTATGTACGGTAAAATAATCTGCACAAATCACCATACTGCAGATTGCATTAGGCTTGTTATGATACTGTACGAACAGCCACCATGGGCTAATTAAACATTGCACATTATATAGAAAGAACCCTTTTAAAATCTAGATTAGGAGATATTAAATGCATTATTTATACCTAAATCCCTTGAAAAGGTTGCAGCAATCCTAATGAGACACCAATCAGGCTAATAAGGTGAATACACCAGGTCCATCATTTTAAATGGGCCAAAAAAAGCTCATGGAATCTTTAATGTAGCAAATGTAGAGTTGTTCATACATATACACTTGTTTTAACATTCCAAAATTTATGACAAGAATCTGGATCTAAATTGCTTTTCAGGCAGCTGAATGGATACTTAGTCAATAGCAATGATTTGTGTCTATTATTTCTCACAAGCACTCGTGTAGCTAAGTAATTGAAATAGTGAGTAACAGTTTTCACCTAATGATGCCCTTTATCATTCCTCTTTTAATGCAGCTCTTGAACTTTAAAAAGGTTGTTCACTGCCAAATGTCACTTCATTGCAAACTGCAGCAAAGGAAATGTATTTGCTTAATTATTATTACCCAATCACAAAAAAAGCTTATGCTTTTAGGATTCTATTATTTCCCAAAATAGGAAATATAATATAGAAAAAATATATAATTTAGTGTCTTTAATATTAAATATGCATGAGCTGCAAAAAGAAAAGTTTAAAATGTATATTATCCTCAGATGTTTTCAAACCTAAGGGGTCTATTTAATGACAACCATGTCCATTTTATGGCATTTATTTTCAAATGATTCACCCTATGTGCAATGTGACAGACAAGTGAATCTTTTAATTGAAATGTGATGGGTGAATGTTGTTTATTGGAATGTCCTTATTATGTTGGATGCATATGCTGGTGATAGATCTTACTTGACTTAGGTTAAAATGTGTTTGTTATTGGAATCTCTCTATTGCATTTTTTTTTTGTGGCTGCCTATGGGAAATGGTTTTCTGAAAATGGTTGTCATTTAAATGATACAATTCAGCTATTTCAAAAAGGATTCATCCTTTTTACTGAGAATTTTCAAAGAAATACTCAACCATTAGCTAACAAAATTCCTCAATCACATTTTCAACAAACGCTTTTTAGAAATGAGTGCCATGAAATACAGACAAAAAATGCCGTTCACTATGCAAATCATACAACAAATTCTTTCAATTTCGACCCAGAAAAATTGTGTTACAATCCAATTGCTTGATCCATGTTATTTTTTTTCGATCACTTTTGTTCAGGCTGAATTAATAAAAAGTAACTATAGTTACTGAAAAGTTTAAGACTATTTTAGTAGGACTTAAAAGTGTAAATCTGATCACTTTATCCTTTGTTCATTTTCTTTAATCTTTTTTTCCTGAATTTCCAATTGAAAACTTGGTTTTGTTGGCCAAATCCCACTGAATGCATTTAGATTGTAGTGAAATAAAAATTAAACAAAATAGACAATGTATTTGTGGCTATAAGTAAGTAAATTATGCACAGAAGTATCATCTTTCTTTTACTGTTGCAGATGTCCCATAGATTACTATGTCGAAGTCAACTTTTAGGTGAAAAGATGCAAGACCGCCATGCATAATAATCCAATTTATTGAACGCAAATGTATTGTTGGCTATATAACTGTGCATCTTGAACTATTAGATTACAAAAGGGGGGGAACCTAAAACATAAAGTCATTTATCTAAGTTGCATGCAGGTGTTTCTTGGTTGTTAGCCTTTTACATTGCAAGCCATGGATGCTATGACTTCTAAGAAGACTGAAAATATTAGCATGAACAGGTAGTTTAGAGAGGTGGGGGTGGGGGGGGGGTACTGAATGCAAAGAATACATGGCATAAAAACATAAAGTCATTTATCTAAGTTGCATGCAGGTGTTTCTTGGTTGTTAGCCTTTTACATTGCAAGCCATGGATGCTATGACTTCTAAGAAGACTGAAAATATTAGCATGAACAGGTAGTTTAGAGGGGTGGGGGTGGGGGGGGGGTACTGAATGCAAAGAATACATGGCATCTAAACCCCTCTGTTTTTATTAAACAACTAAATTTGTATGGCAATTAGAGTTTACAATGGTTACTAGTGTGGCCTAGACATATTTCTCATAAGTGTGCTTACTTATAATCATTACCTGTCAGTAACACTTTTATATTTTTTTGACAGACTATTCTGTGGTTAAACTGTTTGGTAAATTTAGCTCACATAAATAAAACACAGTATATCAGGCTCTAGCTTTTAGGACCTGTGTTTGTTTTATTTAAAGCCTTGTGGGAGTTTTGCAGAATCCTTGGGGTGTTCTATATATAGAAAGCTCTAATGTATTAAATATGTTTTTGGTGTATTCAGTAAACTAAGAAAACAGCAGTTATATCACCATGTCAGGTGTCAAAAAATGAAACACGACATAAAAGTTTCATGACATTATCCAATTTATTGTGTCAGCTTGGACAGCTTGGTAGAAAAGAACAGAAAAAACAACAAAGAGCACATCATTCGATACAAAGAGATTAGAGATACTGCATACTGTGACCATGGATTTATAAAAATGTCTGTTTAAAATGTTATAATCTGATGGTCCAGGTAGTGAGCTGACACTTCAAGTCCTATTCCACTCACCCCCGGACTGGGGGTTCTATATTCAGACAAAATGATCTATTATCATTGCTCAATGGTAATTTTTTCAAAGAAATCCCCATGAAATAATAATAATAACAATTAATAAAAAGGGCTACCTAATTATATTCTGGTGTTTATATTAGTCATTGGGGCAGATTTCTTAAAACTTTCCAAGGCTACAATGGATTTCGTAAAAGTCATTTGCTATTTGTTAGCAAATGTTTTAAATCCTGGACCAGACCCATTCCAGGTTTGCTGGATCACCCAGCTTCACTAATGAAAGTGTATCCTCCACAGCCTTGGAGAGCTTTAATAAATCCACCCCAATGAGTAATATACACACCAGACAGGCCCATTGCCTCCAGATTCATTGGCGTTGTCACTTTATATAAGGAACTGTAGGCTTTTGACCATAAGATATTGTGTATTGTAGCCTTTTACTCATTATAATGTAAGTTGGGGAGAATGTAGTATACTTAAAGAAAGGAAAAGTGCTAGAACTATTCAACTCTTAGGCATGCAAACTCTGATTTAGATTCTTTTGAGAGGTTGGTGTATTTTAAGCAAGCAGAAATTCAATGCTGTCACATTGCACAATGACATGTTCTTTTAAAATAATTAGAAAAAAATAAAAATAGTAAGCTTATAGTTGACTTTAACTATATATTTCTATGCACTGAGAGCACATAGTGGATATTACTTATTTAAATGTATTTAACAAGTCTGAACTACATACTCAGCATATTTGTACAAAGTTCCCTTTCTGTCTATTTCTGTTTATAAGTTTTTTTTGTGGAAAAGGATTAATAAATTGTAATTTTATACTATATTCCTAGAGTATTTTGTGGAGTGATAGCTGAAAATTATACTTTGCAATTTATATAGAAAACACCTACCTGTTCAGTTCTTGATTGCTAGACATTGCTGAAATGCAGCAGTGTGCCACAGACTTAATTGTCTTAAGTCTAGTAATTTAAGTCCTAGATGTAAAGCATGGATTTACCAACCACAGTCCATGTATGGTCTTTTTAATGAAGGGTATCTAAACTAAAACATATATGTATGTTTATGTATTACAGAATATACTGTCCTTCCAGTGACTGCATTCCATTTCTTTTGCAGTCTTTTGCGTCCAACTGGACTTTCTGACAGTAACACACTTTAAGTCCCAGGATGACAGCACTTTATGGTATTTATATAAAAATAGCATTACCAACTTAGGACATGACCCTGACCCCTAGAAACACTGACCACCGTCCCTTCTTCATAACATACCAGATGTTCTGAAATCCACACATAGTCAGGACTAATACACTGCTGGAGATAACAGTGCAGAGTATCCAGATTTTTTTTCTAGCATATTAAACTAACTAAAAGGGAACAAATTAGAGAACTGCATTGCTAGGCCACATACAAGCTACAAGGTTGAAAAAATAAAAGGTTAAATGGAAGCAATTTAGCGATTTGGAGCAATGGATTACCTCCTTACATTTGAAAACGTATATTTTCAATGTATTTATATTTATTATTTATGTTTTGCAAACAGATTTTTGATACTTGATAAAGGATTCCCCAAGCAGTATGTGATAGCCAAATACAGTGCATAGCACAATTTCTTCCCCTTTAGGCATACTGTTTCTCTTTAAACATCAAGCAAAGCCATCCATTAGAGCTCTGACTCTTTGATCTCTGTATGTAAATGTTAGCCAAGCTACAAAGCTCTGCATAGAAACTTTTTGCAATAGGTGGAAAGGAAACAGAAAAACATGTAAAAATATAAATTATGTATGTGCAATATTTTTATTTGAAAGATTAAAAAATATTTTGTAAACCTTTATCCCTATAAGGTAAATTTGATGAGTTCATTATATGTCCAGTTATAGTATGTCAATTATTTTGCTGACCCATCCCTTAATTTTTCCTCCTTGCATCATCTGTCTTATAAATGAAAACATTCATATCATACCTAATTGTTTTGATGGTCTTTTATGCCATACCTGTAAAAAAGAAGGATGTACTTACCCTCCAGCCACCAGCAGCAACTTCAACAAAGACAGGGTCTTTTTAACAACAAAACAACATTGGTGGCATTGTTAACATCTAAATATGCTACAGGTTACTTAACTGTAATGTTATGTGTCTTAATAAATACTGGTTATTCATGTTATTAAAAAATGAATGCCATGATGCGATTCATAATGCGATTCATGATCCTTTGCAATACTTTAACATTTCCTAATTTAGCTTTAGAGTTCCTTGGGTCACCTACCTTTGGTCCTTGGTTTAAGAAATCAGCAATGTAATGTCAGTTTATAGTCCATTGAGCAGTATAGAGGTTACATGGGACAAAGATGAAATCTGAATCACCAGACTGGCTGAACAGAATCATAGGCTGCAAAATATGTAATTTAGATTGGTATTTCACTGTGTACCTGATGCTTCCATTTCTTTAGGAATTTACACATAATCTGTTCTTAGTTTTAGGTGGAGTGGCTTAGAACTGTAATGGAAATCAGGGCAGGAAGTAAATGGAATAAAGATTAAAGAGTTTGAAAATATGTCTGTTTTTTTTCTTGCAGTTTGTATCCTTACTGGGAAGATAGCCCCTGGTCCCATTGGCTTTGGTCTGGTGATACCTCTAATCATCATCACTGGAGACACGAAAACATTTTCAAACACCTGTAAAAAATGAAAAAAGAAATTGTAAGAAGAAATGTTTTGCCAGATAGTCAACTTTAAATTGTACATAAATTGTAAACATGTAAAAGTTTTCCTTTAAAAAAATGACCCTATGCAAAAATAAATTCTATGACAGTAATGTGTAAAATAACTTTAACAACCATATTCCACCTCCACATCTTTCAAAAAAAAATAACTCTGAGGGGTTACCAGGTGAGTGAAATATGTTCTTATGTTTCACTTTATATCTTGTTGTCTTTTTTATTTAATGTATCTTTTGCCGTTATTGATTTGATATTGTTTGTTTGTGACAGTGATGGGCAAAGCTTGAACCCTTGAGTCTCTCTTTCTCGTAGGGAGCACCATGGTCTGAACTAACCTTATGAGGAACTGCAACATGTGTCAAAACTGTTGTCTCATTAATCAATATCTGTCTCTCTATAGGGTTTAATTAATTCCTCTGGATATAGTTACTTGATCGAAGCAACTCAAAGTACAACTTTCTTTAAAAATGTCAGAGCATTTTGGGAATAAAGAGCTACTAGACAGTTTACAATTATAAAAAAAGGTAGGAAAAATAATAAGTAATCTATTGGTGAATTAGCTACAAATAGACATCTGTGACTACAAATTTCAGACAGATAGCTAGATAAAAAGATGAACAGACCATTTATTTTAAATAATTATATATCTACAGTGAAAACTCAAATACCATGTGTAAATTATTAGTCTAAAGGGCCTTTAAATGAATTTAAAGGAAATTAGGAGAAACAACTGATATGGGGCATATTGGGTAAGTATTATAAAAGCCAACTATTCCTGATTACCCAAAGCTCACCATAAGGGATATATATGTTATTGTGATTTTAGTTTACTTCTTTTGTAACTTCAGTTTCGATTATATTGTGTATGTATGGTTTTTCACCTCCTTTTTCTGTATGTTATGTATGTTTTGTAAATTGTATTTTGTTACAGCTTTTTATTAAAACTTTCTAAAAATTAAAAATTAAGAATGTTATTAAAATATTGTGAATAATATGTTGTTGTTTAGTTCGGTAGTTTGAGGTGCAGGTCTTTCCACACCAAACACAGGTAAAGGTATCTCTAACATAAGAAAACCCAATAACAAAACACACCCTTTGGGGAACCCTTTCAAGACCTTTGAATTTTCCTTCTCAGGACCATGCCAATGCACTAGGAATTCATAAAATTGCATCAAAGTGACTTCCTGGGAGCATCTAAGCCTCCAACTCATCTCTTGTTAGATGGACAAAGCAAAGGAGACTGAAGAAAACATTTAGCTGGGCACATCCCAAAGGCTCAGCAGCAGTTTTGTGACCTGTTTCTCAGAACCGCGGCAATACTATGAGTATGGGGATATGATGTGTTATCCCATAAACAGTATACAATATATTGCACTATAAGCAAATAAACTTTTTTTATTTGTCTTGCTTTTTTGCTATTTGAACAGCTACTAAACATTGCTTCAGACCAATATATCATATTTTATTGCTTGGTGTTAGCGTGTACACTTGGCTAAATTGTATAAAAAACATGTGATCCACCTAACAGCTAACATAGGGTGTAAGCTTGGCAAACTGAATTATCACATTCCAAAGAAACGACCACATAGCTTAGTAAATGTGGTGAAAATTTACATTGCAAGAATACCCAAACATATCCCAAAAAAATTATTTTGGCTTAATTGTATGGTTTAAATCCACAGAGCCTCACCTCATTTTCCAATCTAATCTTTAGGGTGATAATTTACTTTGCTGAACAGCCTGAACAGACCTTTAGGTAATCAACCTCATTGTTATGGACACCTGAAAACTAATCTCCTAACTTTCTGCTGAATAATTACGCCTTACAAGTAGATGCTTCTTTTCTTAGGAAGAAAATATAGAGAAAGGTACTATTTTGCACACTGATAAAAAAAGAAGTTATTGCTATGTATATATAATGGATTTTGTATTATGAAGTGTAGGTAGCCAGAGAAGCTGAATATTAAACATACTTAAATTAAAGGTCTAATTTGGCCTTTTTTGCATTTTAGATGCAATAGGAAATGAAGAGTTGTATTTACCATATTGTCATTTTTAATCCAGTGCCAATGAAAATCAAAATGCATCACCAAGTTTTAAAAAGACATTGTCACCTTCCCAATTGAAGGCAAATTGACATTGTCCTTGGACTATTCCCCAACTCTCATAAATTTACTTTACCTGCCCTAACTTGCAGGTCCTTGCTCCCCAGCAGCCAGTGACACTACCTGACAATTCTAAGTATAGAACAGCATGTGACCTGCTACCAGGAGATGGTGCCAATTGGTAGGTCAGTGCATGTAATTGGGAGGGTGCATCACCTACTTACCTTTAGCCGTGTCGTGGTCCAGTGTCAGTGCTGGATCTGCTTACCTTTAACCGTGCAGCCCCAAATTGAGATGTACCTTCTCAGCATCCCCATTACAGACACAGAGGCTGTCCACAGGTGATGGGGATTTTACATTATATGCTGCAGCTAAGGAGCAGATAAATTCCTGACTCCAATTCTGCCCTGCCATTGGCTTCTATGGCTTTATTGCCTTTCAGCTCACAGTCACCAGTTTCACTGTATAAGACTGTACTATGAACTATATTTTGTCAATATATTTTCCTAAAAATAATATAGTTAAAAAAACATAATCTTTAGGCATTAATTTCATATCTACATTTTATTGGGATAATTGAGGACATTTCCCAGAATGGGGGAAATCATTTTAGAATATGTCCTATCTCAATTAATTAATATTTGAAATTACTCTACCTACAATATGATGAGCTGGCAGAATTATTATACTGTTCAGCAGCTGCAAGAAGCTACTTGTCATTCCCATATTTCCTCCCAACAGAACATGAAATAGGAATCACTTAAAAACATATTTTCTGTTAAAATATTTCAACCAAATTCAAGGAACTTGACTCATATTCTTCACATTTGTTATTACTTTACCTACCTAATAACTGGAAGTCATTTTTTTAGCTTTACCAGAAATAGGTTTTATATCAAAGTCTACTCCAACAAATGTGTGTATATATGTGTCGAAAAGCTAAATCCTAATTTCAGTTCCTTGAGTAGGGAACAGCAAGAACACTCCTTCTATTCATCCTGATGAACACTCTAACCAAAACATAAATAGATGGGAAATTCAAATATATTGGTTGTCATTGAATGTTAGGAACTCATCTCCAATGGAGATAATTATTCCAATGACACCTAAGAGGGGAGTTTTATTTTTTTCCAAAAATGAGAAATCTTTCTGATTGAGACAAAGCTAAGAAGTATGATGGGGGTTTTAACTGTTCCCATTTTCAAGAATGTAAATGGTAAATAATGGACAGAAATTACAAAACAAAGGTAATCTGTGTAGGGAATCTGTAAGATAGAAATATAGGAGCTTGCATTGCTTATTGCTTTTAAGGGACAGATACTGGGACTAGCATCCTAATCATGGCATCACTGCCTAGTGCCTAATTTATGTGGATAAGACAAGTAGGATAGGATTTCAGACTTTCAATCCAAAGTCTCATAAAATAAGGGAGTCAAGATCAGGATAACAGCCCTGTGACGTAATAGGATCAGTCCAGTAATGACATAAATAGGGCCTGATTTATCAAAGCTCTCCAAGGCTGGAGAGAGGATACACTTTCATCAGTGAAGTTGGGTGATCCAGAAAACCTGGAATGGATTTCTTAAACTTAGTTTTCTATTTGTTAGCAAATGTTTTCAGTCCAGATCCATTCCAGATTTGCTGTGTCACTCAGCTTCACTGATGAACATGTATCCTCTCCAGCCTTGGAAAGATATGATGTATTAGGCCCATAATTTTTCAAACAAGTTTACGGCAACACTTGAAATACACTCAATCACCCCCAGTTCACATGAAATCCTCAGGTGTTCTCCTTTTTTCTCCTGAGATGATTATGGGTACTCTTCAAAATTATAGAGAGAGACACTGACAGTAAAACACCAGGGATGCTCTCAGTTTATGATATCAGCTTAATTTAAATCAACCAGCATTCTATATAACTAACAAACTTTTCTAAACAATTCTAAGCAATCATTTAGCAAGGTTGCTGATTTCACTGCTAATTTAGATACCCCATTACTACATTCAATAATCCATTACGACCTGTTAGCTTTCACTTCTTTGGTAGCTGATTATATAGAATTTTTGATTGCATTCTAAGGGTTATAACACTTTGCACCTCCACATTGTATTTCTCTTCATCCATAGCTTTACACTTATTAGCTTGGATTTACAATGATATGTTATTGTGCGTGTAATGTAGGTTATCTCCAAAATACATATAAATAGATTTATTTCTTCAATGCAAGCCTTTGACTGGAGATCTGTAAGAATTATGATAGGTTATGTTTTTGGTAGAAAGAATACTCATACTGCATCATTGAAAGCATTTTGGGATTGTCAATCATATAGAGAGGTCTCGGAGTTTCATTATCCCTGTCTCTTGGGTAATGTGTATGGTTTGATGAGTTTTGTCAATGACTAAGTGTTCGAAGAATGTGGTAATAATTTCTTTTAGAACATAGCAAATGAAATCTTTTCCTAGCCTGGATTGATCTATTTTTGGTTTTCCTTGTGACCTTTCTAATATGTGGCTTTTTCTCAGCTGCATTCATTGAGATTTATATATGAGTTTTATTTTTTGTCTGGAGCTTACAATAGTAGATCAAAGCATCATCCTGTTTCGATATTGGCTATGGTATAGGTCAGAATCAAAAGGCTTGTTAACTTTATAACTAAAAGGCTTAATTTAATTTTGTAAAACATCTAAAGAATGAGGTTTTCAATAAATAAATTAACAGATCAACAAGGCACCACTGAACAGCACAAACACATGTATGGTCTCATAGCAGAGAATCCATCGTAGCATATTTAGACACAAAACCAAAGCTAGGTGATTAGTTGGAAACAGAACCATCAGTTAAAAAAAAAGCTAAAATAGGAACGGCAAGTATTTATTCAAAATAGGGACTAAAGCCAAGAGATCAGAGCAAGACAAAAGACATAGCCGATGAAAGAAGTACAAAAGGAATTATCGATCTATTTGCCCAGTATGGGTTTGGTGGTTGAACAATGCTGCCAGAAATACAGGAAGTCATTATTAAAAATAAAATAACAATTTTAACAACCATGTCTCTCCAAAGCAGCGTACAGCCATTCAAATTATCTACAGTAATATTGATTTTGTAAACTCTTGATTTGCTGTACAAAAGCAAAGCTACAACTGACAAATACAGATCATTTCCTTCCTCATAAAACTGGTAATTTACATGGGTAATGGGGAGGATATTTAGGTTTGAACCTCACTTATATGTTTACCTTTGCTTTGATTTCCCAACTCTCTGGTACTTATAAATATTAATTTAAAATATTCAGCAGCATTCTTAATTGGTGATTGGCCCTACAAGGGAAGTGTTGTCATCTTTTGTTTCCTTTCCTTGTTCTGGGTGGCTACATTGTGAGCTGTACATGCGTCTGTGCATTGGTCTATAAAAGTGAGGCAATTATTTTCCCTACATAGCAAAAGGTAAAGTAGGTGATATAAGAATAATCCAGTAAAAGACAGAAGAACATGGCAGAACCTGGGAAGAAGTCTGGGACAGCATGGGACTGAAAGGAATCTGATTGGGGAGGGATGGAGGGCAAAAGTAAGTGTAAGACTTATTTTTTTTAATTATTGTTCCAGTTTGCATAAACAATGAGCAATGTTTGCCTCTCATATTTCTGAATCTGAACTTAATCTGAACTTCATCCTTGCCTTTAGTTTTGCACAGTTTTTTAGTATTAGTTCTCCCGTACTAAAATCTTTTTTTTCTAAATACTCACAGTGTGTGTTAAAGCTGCAGAAAGTCAGATGAGCCCTCCTTATTCCATGGCTGTAATCCAATATCATCTAGTCCAGCCTGACTTCCTGCCCTGTATTACTGTCCCTGGCCCACTCATTTCAATCAATGAATTTCAGTTCTTAAAATATGGAGGCTCAACAACACATGTGGGTGTTATCACTGCTGCTTTTTATTTGAAAAGCTTAACAGTAGACTTATCCATCCTTCCCATCACCCCTCTTCTGCTGGCTCTCTTTGCAGTACTCTACAACGGCTTCCATTTCACCTTAGAATCAAATGCAAGCTCCTGTGCTTAACGTTCAAATCCCTACACAGTTCTAGTCCCACTTACCTTGCTGACCTGATAGAAAAATACTCCCCAAAACGTCTCTCTTCGCTCCTCCAATGACCTACTAACGACTTCCCCACTCATAACCTCATTACACGCATAGCTCCAAGACTTTTCTAAGGTTGAGGCCCTGACCCTCTGGAATGGTCTTTCTCATCCTATTCAGCTTGCGTCTTCTTTCTGCACATTTAAAAGAAAAGAGCACTTAAAACCCACCTTTTCAAACTTTCCCACTTGTCTACTGCTGTCTATTAAACCCTCACTACCCAGTCACCATTCCATATCTCGACTCCCTTTTTTGCTACTCCCCTTGACTTTTAGATTGTAAGCTTCTCTGGACAGGTTCCTCTCCTTCACCTGTGACATTGTTTGTATCTGTCTGTCACTTGAAACCCCTATTTGATGTACAGTGCAGCGTAATAGGTTGTCACTACATAAATACTGTTTTTTATTATTATTATTATTAGTATTATTATTATTATTGTTATTAATATTAACAATAATAAAGATTCATGGCAGAATGAACAGGAATATTTTGCATCTATTGAACAGATAAAGAAAAAAGGCTTTTGTTGGTATACTTAACATACCAAAAGAGAGCAAATAATAGAAATAATTATTAGGGTTTACATTTTTACATACTTTTTAAATGAGGTATAGCTACTGTATAATTACAATCGTTCTGGATTCTATGAGAGTTTCAACTAATAAAAATCCCTTTATTAATAATAAATGCTTGAACTGTCTACTAGGATAGCTAATACTTTAGAAATGTGACACTTATATGGTTATAGGTATTATGGGGCATCAAATTGTTATCAATTTTATTTTAATTTTATCATGCTTCTCAATATTCACAAGATGATTGTCTTTCTGCAGAGCTGTATGACCTGTCTTCTGCATATTCATGTAGCTATATACATTATAGAATACATTGGAACCCCATGCTGCAATCACTTTCATCCATGTGGCATTCAAATAAAAATACAATACAAAGGTGAAAGAGCTTCTTGGAAAGTTTTGTTCAGACTTGAAATTTTAATTTACCCAAATGAGCAATTGTATGAAAAAAAACACCATACGGCATCTCACATGAAATCTAAAAGGCATGGAACATTCAATTCAATAACTGCCTCAATCTATTTTATGGCTTGTGTGTGTTGTATTTAATTTTCTATTCAATTAGTTAGCATTTTACATTTGAATGACAGGACAGATGATATAAAGATTTTCATATGGTAACACAAATCAAATCTTATTTAAAAATCATTACATTCTTATTCTATTACATGATGATTACCATGAATCTACTGGGCCAATTTCTTTAATTTGTGGAAGAGAACAAATAAAGTCTATTTCAAATCAAGCTATATTATTTAAAATTCTTTACAATAGGATAAACCCTGCTCAGACCTCACTAAATATTCAAGACCTTCACAGATGTTAAAATAATTTATTGGACAAAGAGTCTGTCCATTCCATGATAACCTGTTAAAATATTATTATGTTTTGTTTTTTTTTTATTCAGATTTTTTTTGTTGGAGTCTATATTTGTGATTTTGTAAACTGAAATAAATTGTATATTATTATTTAGTGTATGCTTAGAATTCATTGTTTATTAGATTATTTTTGTCAGCTTAAAGCAACAGTATCATCTTGTCAATGCAGACAAGTGAATGAGCTTGATTTATCAAAGCTCTCCAAGACTGGGGAAGATAGACTATCATAGGAGAACCTGGCTGATCCAGCAAACCTAGAATGGATCTCATCCAGGATTGACAACATTTTCCAACTGTGTCTCTACAAAGGCCCTTCCTGTCTCCTCTGATTCTTTTATGCTCAACTTGTCACATAGGTCCTAGGACCAAATGAGTGGCATCACTACTGTTGTCTTAGTACTGTCACATTGGAGAAGCCCAGATGGTCCTCTACATTTCCCAAAGTGTCACTAGTGAGTTGGGAAGAAGAAGCAGAACACAACCTAAGTATAAGGGGTGTAGAAGGCCAATTTCCCTTTAATTTGCCTTTTATAGGCAAGATCACAATGTGTCTTTAAGATAAAAATATGTACATGCTTTACAAGTTTATTTGTTTACGAGTTACATCATATGTGGCCATCCAACTGCTTAAGAGGTTATTTTTAGACCTGGAAGAGCCAACAGCAAAGGTGGCAACTTCAGAGAATGTGACATTGAATGGTTCCTGGACTTGTCATCCCTGCAGGGCACCTACAAAAAAGTAAATTTGTGCTATAACATATTATCTAATCAAATGTTTCCTCCCTTCCTTTCCTTCCTCACTTACTGGCTCTTAGCATCTCGGTTCAGATGGCTGTGGGAAGTTTGGATATTTTATAAGTCAAGTTACTTTTAATTAAAAATATTAGTCAGAAGTTATCTGCTAAATGTTGGTCTTGTCCTTGACCATTCAGTAGGTCTGATCAAAAAGGATGCAAACATCATAACCCTTCTGACTATACTATGAATGTTTGTTTTTTTACATATTGTGTAAAGAGACACTAATAACAAGTACTAAAACAGAAGAAATTTTTTAAACATACAAAATTAGGGATATTGCTTTACTGCTCATTCTAACTCCAAATTTTTATTGTCAGTATAATGGATAAATTACTCTAGTGTTGGCTCTTCCAAAAAGGTAAGTGTAAATCCAATTTTTAGTGTAGGGAAGAGTTAACACCCCCCTCACTTCCTGTTGCTTTGACAGTCAGATCCTAAAATGTTATGGTTGTCAATTATAAGGCAACAGTACAGATCTTTTTCTTTTACCTGTATGGCGGCAGGTGTAACTTTTCTTTTCTATGGGAAAATTTCCTTTCACCTCCTTTTGCCTTAGGGGGAGAAAGTAATAGTTGATATAACCATACAACAGATTAACAAAACTAAAACAAAGCATTGTATCAAGTTCTATTTCTGTAATTTATTTACATTTCTAGAAGCATTGTATATATTTCTATACCTCTACTGACATTCTTGCCCACTATAACTTTAAAACTATTATAGGACAAACTCTTGTGTAAAGATGCAGTTTTTGTGAAACAAAAAAAATGAAAGGTCCAGGAGCTGGTCAAATAATAGATCTTTTAGATTGCTATTATGATATTGTTATTTCTTGGTAGTCAGATTACCCCCAAGTCATCCTAAGCAGACACCTAGGGCCCAGTGTGTGTGTGTGTTTGGGGGCACAGAAAAGACTACAAACATACACGGAGCAGGATGCCACATACTTCACTCAGCTTGTGTCCAATCATCTGACAGAATGTTGTATAGCCTAGAAGATTCTTTATGCATGGACGCGGATAGTTTACAAGTTCTTTTACAGCTCATTGGCCCTGCATACTTCATTCTTCTTTACAAGATTTCTTTAGGAGCTGACAGGTCCCCTTACATTATGGTTTAGTTAAGTGCCCCGAATCATTGATGCTGTGTGAGAGAAGGCTCCATAATTTATGCATTATGGAGTGAAGGGTCGCTGTTTCTTCATGTCATTGGGAACATGGACCCAGTTTAATGCTAGCAAGTAGTAACTTTGGCCAAAACAGGAACCTCACTGGGCATGCTGGTTCTTCCACCCTTCATCAGAATTTATCAGTGTCACCCAGTACCTAGCAGGGGTACTTTTATCTACGGAAAACATAACAGTTATCATCTGTCAACTGATATTTGGACTTCATTTGGACCTACACAGGGTGGAAAGCTGATATATTTGCCACTGGATCCGTGTTCCTTTCATGGCTGCTCCTTGTACCCATTCCTTTTAAATGGATACCTCCCTGCAACATTCCTTGCAATCCAAGTGGGCCAAAAAGTTTGAGAACTGGAGCACTGATGTGCACATGAGTTTAGACCAATAAACCTCACTGCCTCTGTATATATGTCCAGAATAACTAGAAGTATGGTGCACTGGCTTAAACATATCTTTGTATATAAATGTATTTTAAAAATAAAATCTCAGCATCCTTCATACTGATAAAGCAACCTTTGCAGCAAAGGTAGAACTAAAATTCATAAACCTCAGTGTGAATGCTTGACTGCTGTGAACATCCTTTCAGTTTTTAAGTCATCTGAATTAATAGCCTACTTTTCATAATACTTTATATCCAAGTTCTGTTTACTTATACCGCATAACATTTTTTAAAGCCAAATGTTTGCATTTCCCCTGTTTTTAATCAAATCTCTCTACTTTGTGTCTAATGTGCATATAAAATATTATAGTACATTTAGCAATAATGGATGCTCTCCGATAAACATTCTTTATTGAAATGTTTGCTTTTCCTTTTTATTGCTCTCTTGTACAATAGCTTCTAAATTGGATCACATGCATTCACTGCCATACATATTAAAAAGAGAAATGTAGCTTAGTAAAAAATCTCAATTTCAGATGTTCCAAAATCATACCATTTTCTCATGTGGTGATTATTTATGACATCTGTATCAAAATAAATGTACAAGCTTTATCGAGTTCACATGATAGGAAGCTGCAAGGTAGCATCTGGTAAACTAATATTAACTTTGCAAAAAAGCAGCCATGTTACATTTGTATAACATTTCTCAGATGGTTTCATGCTTAAAGACAAGAATGCAAATTAGTTTACATTCAAGGAAAGCACAAACATAGAACACAGCAAACAATTTTACAACACATTTGTTTTAATTACCTACAGAATGGTGAGGACTGTGTAGTGAATTATTGGTGTCAGAACTAGATCTTAATAATAGCTTTAGCTTAGGGAAACTTTTGGCATTGGGCACAAACAATCAGATAGCCTTTTTGTGACTTTGATTTTTTTCTATGTGCTGAACTAAGCCAGGTACCAAGAGTCACCAAAATCAGACTAGGATCATATATATATATATATATATATAAATATATATTGGGCTTTTGCCAATAGATTACTTTGATATCAGCTTGATACACTGGTGAGCTCTTTTGGAATTCAATGACAAGTGCATTCAAAGTAAAGATATTACTCAATTTAGAGCTTTAAAACACATCTGCATTTACCTTACTGTTTTTTTTTTTTTTTTTTGAGGTGCTCTAAATTGAATAATGTGCTTACTTTAAACAGTACCTAATTTATCCTTTTTCTACTAACCTGGGGCAAATACCCCCTACCTCTTGCACAGTTCTCCTCTGTATTTCATGTTTAAAGGTAGAAATCTAGAATAAGCTATTCTAGCACACAGAAAAAAACAGTTCATTATTGTTTACACTTAATCCAGTGAAGCAATATTGATTTTCAACCACTATTATTGCTAGCATTTGTTTTGGTATTGCTGTTGAGCAATGGAGATTGGTATTGCTGTAAGTATTGCCTATTGCAACCAGTGCCTCCAGCTGTCCCTTTTCTGGTACATAATGTTTTCTTTTTTCTCCCTGTGAGCTAACCTAGAAAAATTAAACAGTCTCTATTTTTGTTGTGTACATTACTAATTCCATTACAACCATGCAAGGAAGATATACAAAATCGTATATGTTAAGTGGCAGCTGGGTGGTGGAAGCTGGGTGGTAGCCATTACAGATTATATATATATATATGCATTAATTTATGTATTTGAAATTTGCCTGGAGTTCAGTCTTATTCTAGAACTCAGGGTTAGGTTAAAGGCTGGTTTAGAGAGTTAGGTTAAAGCAGACCTATCACTAAGTTTTTACTTTATATAATAGGGTACACAACACTTTTATTATAGGGTACAAATTATCTTTTTTGGGGGTTTAAAACCCTTTTTTTAAAAATAAAAAAGGTGAAGCCCCTCTGCTTCTGTCTTTATCACTGCAGCAATAAAGAGAGAATGGGAGCCCAAAACCTTCTGGGATACCCACATCACGCATCAAAGGAAGCTTCTGGCTGCTCCATCAGAAGGGGCGCTTTTCCTACACACATGCACTGTGAGATCAGCACTCTTTTTTTTCCCTCATATTCAGCGGCAACCTAACCCGATCTCACAACAGAGCAACATTGGGTGACATAAATCATAAGAGAAAGAAAATGGCAGCACCTGGCAGATTACAAGACGGTGTGGGACCTAATCCAGGAGAGCTCTAGAGGGATAGAGGGATCTGCGGAAGTAAAGGCAAGTGAGTTTTCTTTTTTTTTTTAGTTTAGGTCCACTTTAAGGGTTAGTGTTAGGGTTTGGAATTATTTATCTGTAAGGTTATATTTAGGGGTTAAGGATAAATGCTATAGATTCATTTTAAGAGGAAGGCTACACTCACACCAGCCATACTATGGTAATACATGGTAAATTAGCAGATTACCACAACATGCAGTAGTGCAATTTATATACCAAAATATATATTTGGATAACTGCCCCTCTGCAACTATGTTAGAATTTAGTTTTGCATAGAAATTACACCTATATGAATAAATTATAGATTAACTCTCTGTCTAGCATAGGTTCAAACTCAATATTTGTAACTCTCATCTAGATATTGTAATGTAATCATTCTGTTGACGCCATATACACATGAATGTTAAAGAGTTTGTATAGGTTTTCTGTGACTTTAACATTGAATACTACTTAACTTTATTGTTAAACCAAAAAGCACCCATTTCTTTCCTTTTTTCATTTCAAACATATATATAGCTAAATAGACAGCATAATATTATGTAAACTTTACAAAAAAAAAAAACATTTAGTGCATACATTTTTTTATTACAGAACACTTTCTAAAATTCGATTTGAAATAATGCTTTTCTTTTGGAATGCCAGTGACTTTTTGCATGGAATTAGCAACTTCTATGTGAACTGCCTGTTATGAAGCCATTTGGTGATATATAATTTATTGTTTGTAACATTTCTTTTGTTTTCAACCAATCTGTCCACTAAATTTATGGAATCATATGTAATGAGCAGCTGTTTGATTAGATGGTACAAGAAGACTCTGTGCTCAAGTTAATTAATGGGTTTTATTCAAAGCAAAGCCAGAAGTAGCAAAAGAAACCAAGTGAAGTTTGACAAATAATATATCAAGAATTTAAACTTTTTACATAAATTATTAGCTTTTTAAAAAGTTTAAATTTACAAATTTAACAGGACCAAATATATAGAAAAGTGGAAATTATACATAGGAAATATATTTCCATTTAACTTATTTTTCCTACTTCCTACATTTAAATCAAATTGAAAAATTCAAATTCTTTAAAATAGCCATTGGCATTGATGTCTCCTTGAGAATGATAGGAGTAGAGAAATTAGTCCGCCAAGACCCACAACTTTTGTGTGAATCACGTAAAAAGGTTAAACTGTGCACTCATTTCTCCCCCACATTATTTATTAGCTATACAAAAGTAATTTTAAATTTTAAATAAGAACCCTTTAGAAATGGCCAATATAAATGCATACACACGGGATACACTGGTTATGCCCTTTCCTAAACACATGTTTAAATATGTACTTAAGTGTCATTGCATGTTCTTTCACATGCATCTTAAAGTGGAACAAGAGTCCCAATTTGAAACATACAGACAGGCAAGTGGTTATTGTAGAAAGGGACAGGTGAAGCCCTTTCTGCAATGACATCCCACCTGCCTGATTGCACCAGGGAACTTTAAAAAAGGCAAACCCTGCAATCCCATTTCCCCCTGCACATGCCAGAAATGACTAAACTCCTGCATTACTCCACCCCAGCAAGACCAATCAAGATGGCTGAAGATTGTAAGGAGGAAGAAGAAACGAAAGAAGATGTTGGCGTTCTGTCATGGAAAGGGGATAAGTGAGTAAGGCAATGTTTTTGAATGCTTCACATTTCTTTTTAAATTTCAGTATTGTAGCATATTGAGTTACAATATGGGTTCTGGGTTCGAAAGGGATTTCAAGATGCTTTCCTCAATGTCAACTGTGAGAGGGAATAAAGTTCCTGGATGAGGCTGAATAAGTCCCATGCTGTAGGAGCTCTTTTTTTGGAATACAGGTCTGGATTGTCTTGGAGGGAATGGGTAGGCCAGGCACTCAATCTCTGTTCCCAGTCAGAAATTAGGGATAACTAGGAAGCACCTGGCTAATTCTAGAGAGTGAGTCTTTGGGACAGTGGTAGAGTTGGAGCTTAAGGTTAGATTGCTTAAAGAGAAAGGCCGTGTGTAGTTTGAATGACAAGGAAGTCTCCCAAAAATGTAGGTTTGGTGGACCCTTAGATCTGGAAACAGCATGACAGAGAGAGCCAGAAGGCATAAGTTTTTCAATGGACTGTGATCCCCTGTAAGAGAAAAACCCAGAATGCCTATTTTCTGTGCATGTGTTGGAGTTAATCCCTCACTATATATACATATATGAATGGTAATAAAGAAATTAGGTTCTCCACAAAGGTTTTTTTTATTTATAGCAAAAGGCCTACCTAACCCTAAAAAACCAATAAGTGGCCCAGCACTAAATGTACGGACTGTCTATCAATTTTTTGACAGCCTGTGAAATAAAGGCAGATGCCTTAAGGCTGTTTGTAAAGTAAGTGAAAAACCTAATGTTCATTAAAATAATATTTTTTTTTCATGCATTAGTATATAAGCCACATATATATTGTTCATTTTACATCTAAGTTTGAGTCCCAACTGAAAATGGATTTGGTGGCAGCATGACAAACAGCGTGTTATATGTCACACCGATTCATCAGTGTAATGCCAAGCTAACCTGGCACTGGTACACAGTACTACATGTTATAAAATCATTAGTAAAGTGTATTTTATAAACACTTCTGCCAAACATTACTGTGAGCAATATAGTGTTGTTATGGTGCTGTGCCAGTAAAAATTTTGAGCTGTTTGTGAATTTTTTTGGGCAGTCATCCATAAACAAGCTTCAAATTTGGGTTTGGCAGTCCTTTGCAGTGCAATGATGTAGACAGTCTCCAATGAAATTAATATTATTATGCATGAATTATATTTTCTTACAGCAAAACACATAAGAATACACTGAGACTTAAAACTTAACGCTAGGAAGATTGTAAAAACATAAATCATTGCAGTTCTGTATTCATGAATACATCATTAAAGGTATCATTAAAGGTGCTGCAGAATCATCCTCTTTAATGAGTGAGTAGGATCTGGCTTACCAAGCCAGCCATTCTGTACAAACAGAAGGGCATTTTTTTGTCTTTTCTAGTGGTGCTGGCTCTAGTATCAAGATCACAAGGGTGACATGGGCTGAGGTGGTGTAAAAGCTGCTAGAAAACCATATTGAACATAAAATCCTTTTTACCCATGATCACCAAAACAGAAAGTGAAGGAAAATTTTATATGTTACAGTTGTTACCCTAGCCTTAAGGAGCTTTACCTCCTGGGTGATTCATTTCTGTCTGGATTTATATGTCTAAAAGCGGTACATTGTCTTTCATGAAAATTTATTTTACAGTATATTATAATAGTAAGAGTATAATAAAGTTTGAGACACAAGATTTTGTCAAAATAATAAATTAGGTTTAAAAGAAATAAACTTAATATTAAATGTATTATTAAACTTGATTTATTGTTTCATGATTTTGTGTTTCAAACTTTATTATACGCATACTATTATATTATACAATAAAATAAATTTTCATGAAAGACAATGTACTGCTTTTAGACTTATAAATTCAGTGTATTGCATTCAATACAGTTATGTTTTATTGAATGCAATACAAAATATTTTGAAATTCCCGCCACAACCCTAGCGCCGGCTGTACTCAATGACGTCACCGGGAACTTCAGCGCACTTCCAGAGAGACAGATCTTATGAAGAGGATGTGGCCAGAGGATGGTAGGACACTGGAGGATGCCGGAGGATGCCGATAGGACCATGTAAGTGTTTATTTTTTACTTTTTTAGCTACCCCGAGTGTGGCTCGGGCTACTTCTTTCAGCAAGTTTTTTCCCCCGAGTCACACTCGGGCTTACCGTTGGGGAGGTTAATTAGTTAGACTCTACCACTGAGGGCATGCAGTCCTCTGCCAGCAGGACCTCTGCAGCAACTCATATGGTCCTTGTCTGCAAGCCCACCCACCCCACCACCCAGTTTATACTCTGAGGCACAGGCTATACACTGAGAGAGCATGCATGCGAGTTGCAGTAGGTGCCTGATGGCTAAGGACTGCATGCCCTCTTGCTGGAGAGGTTACTTTCATCAGTTGATCCTGTATGATCCAGCAAACCTAGAATGAATTTCTACAAAGTCATTTACTATTTGCTAGGTTCCAGGTTTGCTGGATCACCCAGCTTCACTGGGAGTAAGGTCACATTGTGGGGGTAAGGTCCTTGTCACAACTGGGGGCAAGCAGAAGTCTGTTTTTTTTGCTAAAAAGGAACCATGCTTTTTTGTCCCTTTTTTTGGCAAATCAGATTCCAAAGGAGCTATGGATAGGAGAGGAAGCACACAAGTTCGTTATCCTCATTTTCGATCAACAAAGTTGTTGAGCCTAATAACTGATTTAGCTTTATTATTGAGGGTAACCCAATGCTGTTTTTGTTATTAAAAATAAAAACTAAATTTTAACATCCTCCAATAAGATTAGTAACATGCTTATTATCACCTTGTCCCCCCTTACCTTGCCTCACTAAAGCACCAGCGCAAAGCATGTCTCTGAGCCTCCTAGCACTACTAGTGTTCCCACACAGCTGTTGCCTGATTGTGTGTTTCCCAGTCCAGTTCGTGTTGTAACCCTTTATTGTCCAGTCAGCTGTTCCCCTGCCTGTTCCCTTGTGCTTTTCCTCTTTTGCTGTTCCAGTGTCTTCCTATGTCTCCGGCGTTCCTCTGTGTCTTTGGTAAGCCCCGTGTCACCTGTGCCTCCAGTCTATTCCTGTGTCTCCTCTGTTTTTCTGTGTCTCTGATGACCCCCATATTACCTATACCTCCAATGTCTTCTCGTGTCTTCTGTGTTTACCTGTGTCTTTGGTGACCCCCGTGTCACCGAAGTCTATATCTGGAACGTGACCCTTGGCTTTGTTTCTGATGTCACTTGTTCGCTGCTTGCCTCGACCCTGGCTTTTTTTTTGACCATTCTCTTACTTTCTGATTCAGTACCACACATTGTACTGCCCATCCTGGTGTGCCCAAGGACTGAAGCCTAAAAACTGTCTGCAGCTCAACACCCTCACCCTTAGAGGCTCTAAAGAAGATCAGGTTGTTGCTTTGATTCTGCCCCGTGCCCCTATTAGAGCTCACACTACTATTGAGCAAGCAATCATGCCCCCCGAGGTTCTGTCTCTTTAAGCCTAATACCCCTTGATTGCTATATAAATGTGTTTTGTTCCCTATGTTTATATGAAAAAAAAACATGTAGTCCCCGGGCTACATACAATATAAGGCTGCAATAAAAAGCAGAGTGGTGTCAGTTACTGTAAAAAATCCCCACTGTGCGTTAATCACAATTTAATGGAGCCTAGACATTCATTAACGTCTAGAACAAGCTGTGCTTGATATGGAAAAAGAAACAACTGCAGAGTTTGTCTGGGCCATTAAAGAGTTACAGAACAGCAAAAGATTTCTTCTGTGAACCGCCACCTCCCCCATCAAGCCTCTATCCTGCACACAAGCGAACGGGAAAGCCCATGTTTGTATCTAGGAGTCGTCCATATGTTGGATGTCCATATGTGTGGAGACTAACTGTATATATGATGGTTCATTTGGTCTTGCCGTAAAGTATTCAGCTTCTTGAGCAGAATTTTTGATTACAATATCTCTAATACTCAGCCCACTACTTTAGGACACTTAAAAGCTCTCTGTTCAATATAATTAACAAACCCATCCCGAAATATAACTCAAATCTACTAAACTACTGGACTGGATAATAAAAAATGATAAATTACCAATATAACCATAAGAAAAATACCTCAGTCTTTCATAGGAAGTAGAACCTGTGGATTCATTATCATATATCACATAATTAGCATGAATGGCAGTTAAGCCATAGTTGGAGGTTTACTTTCTTTCCTTTATTGTAGCTGCTCTTCCCATACTTCCTAATTGATTTTCCTCAGTCTTTGTTCCTCAATCACTATTTTGTAAGGTTTATCTTCTCTCAAAATGTCCTACTTCCATATGTAACCAACAGAAGAACTTGGAACCAGAAGGTAATATTATATTATATTGGGGGATTGTCTGTATATTAGTTATGAGGAAAGGAAAACCACATCCTCTCAGTGTATTTTTTTTACTGTTAAATTAGTTATCAGAAACACCATTTTTTTCTGTTTTTCTCCTAATAAAATGTAAAAGTACAGAAACGCAATGGTCATAAACTTATGCATTATACATTTTAAAAACGTATCAATGATTTTACTCTGTTGTCATGATCCTGAAGAACAGTAAAATATGTAAATTATGTCTATTTTTATCTGAGATATTTCCCTCTAGTAGTTAAAACCGTATTCAGGGATGTTGTAGTCTACAAACATTAACTTGTAAATGGTGTGGAATATATTTAATTTATGACTGAAGAAGAAAGAAAAGTAAATGAACAATTCACGGATTTCTGTATGGTATTTCAATCATCTCCTGTAGAATGAACATTCTATGTGATGAAGTCCTATTGTTAGTCTTAGGCTTCATTTTGGAACATTTTAAGACACATTTTGATGCATATTGGGCTTCCATTTTTTTCTATAAATGGCATTACTATGAATAGGAGTTGGTTCGAGATACTCTGGCTTTTGAAACAAAGACAAAATGAGTTTTAATTTCCATTGTTTGAACTGCAGACAAAATAAAAGAATCGGAGGCATAGGATTGTATGGCCCTGCATTGTTTGTCTTTCATTTTCATTCCGCATACAAAACCTGTCACACAGACAGAATGTGACTTTGACAGAGAGTGTAAGAGAAAACAAATGGAGTTGAAAAGTCATTTCCAACTCTGCAGAGTATTTTGTTTTTTTCTGCCATGCCGCATAACACATCTTTTCTCAATAGTTCTATATTGAAATTCAGCCAGTGACCAAAGGTGAGACCCACAAACATTAAACCAAACAAACAAGTTGGGTATACTTGTTGATGCAGTGCCTGTGCAATTTTATTGTAAAAGGATTCTTGTGGTCTTAAAGAGTAACATTTCCTGCAGACACAAGACTGCACAAAGGTTACAGCAAAAGCAAGATTTTATTTTTGGTTGACTTAAGTTGCTTTCCAAACTTTTTGTGTTTTCAAAGATTGTTCTCACAAATTTTTAAGCAAAACCTTCAAACCCCTTTTATTGCTTATTATTTGTTTTAAAACAAGAACCACCTATTTGAGCTAGGCACATACACATGACTTTCCACAACCTTGAGATACTCTTTTAACAAAGTTGTCACAAGACTCGAACACTTGAGGCACGTGTCCTGAATTTCTTTCTTGGTTTCCAATTGTCAGCAATGCCCACTGACCACCCGCATAATTAAACTTTTCCAGGCTTCTCAGCCAAAAAGAAAAGAGTGTAGGATGTCAACGACAGTCAGCTTTTGTGTTCTAATAAGCTTTTTGCATGAATAAAAGGAGATTTGTGCTGCTGGATTTTTGCTGGGTATGAAATTTTTGCTTTTGGGAGGAAGCAGATTTTTGAGTTTTGAGGTGACTGAAAGAGTGATGCACTCAGTATTGTGTATTAAGTGCTCCTGACCACTGCACTCTGAAGGCTAGGTGAGCAACAGTTTGCAATATATACCCAACACAAACATTACAGCATTTAGAAATGTATTGTACATATTCTTGATTGCAATACTCAATACTATGCATGTAGGTTACATACCCCAGACCTTCATGCTCTTTCGTTGTGCTCTATGTTGCATACCTGTAGATGCTGTTTGCCCTGAACAGCAACATTTTTTGCAATGAAAATCTGTTAAAAACTTTTGTGCTACTGTTTTTATGCATCAATGAGACTGTCACTTTTGTTCTCTACTATTTTTATCCCAATGTGGTCAGATCGGCATAGGGTGCTATCCATGTTGCATCATTGCTATTGTCAAGGTATCCAAGTGTTTCCCATTTAATATACAATACTAGTGATGGCACTGTCTCTCATTCCAAACTACAGAAAAATAAAAAACCCTTAATCATTTTAAAGAGTTTCTACTGTTATACAATCTTATACTATACCTGGGTCGAAACTGACCATAAACAACACAAAGGTCATAACTTTCATCACAGCATTTTATAATTTAGTGAAATTGAATATTTTTGTTTTATTTTGTTTACCTAGAGGATCCTGACAAAGTAAAAAAAAATCTTGATGCAATAAACAAATTAACGTGGTACTTATTCATTTAAAAACATGAAAACGGGTCCTAAATGACTCAAAGTATATAGGAAGGTTAAAACCATAGTCATGGTAAATCTGAACATCGTCCCTAATTACTAATCATGGTTTGACAAAATGTACTTCTGTTTTCATTAAGGTAGAAATTATTATAAAATTGATATTACTGATGGGCTGACCATTTTCACAAAGTTCGAAATAAATTTCTCAGTTTCAGCAATCCCTAATAGTTAAAAAACACAACATGAGTAATAACATTCAACCATGCAACTTTATATACCCAGTTTAATTTTCCCAGGAGATTTTAGGATGCAACAAGTCTACTAAGCAGGAATAAACCAAGGAAACAATCCTTTTGAAATACAAGATAATTTTTAGGAGGCAGAGGTTCATTATTTTAATTATGGGAAATCAAAGCAGTAATATTGTCAAACCATTGATTTCCAATTCTCCTGAATATATACAGATACATGTATACGTTTTATGATTCTTTGAAGATTTAACAAATCTGCATGCTTCTCTTTAGGCAATTCATTGATTACTAATCATAATATATTTGGTAATTGGAATTTGGAATGTTCCTCACTTAGTTGCCACAAAAGTATGTGTAAATCTATTAACACTAAAATCCAAACTTGGTAGAATATTTCTGGCTGTTTGCTACTTTACTGTATTTGTTCTTTGCAGTAGCAAGCTTCTTGCCATGAGTTATGGGTAGAAAATTTAGAAAGAAATCTATCTTTAGCTTGAATAAAGGAAATTTGGAACATGCTTGAGAGCCATCTAATATAAATGATTGAAGTCTGTGTTTTAAATCTGACTATACACCATTAGCCGGTGTTCTGACCTTCAAATGCTCATTCTTTCACCAAAACTGCAGATCCAATCCAGGATGTACAGTTTGTGAATGATGTATGTAAGAGTGAAATAGAGCTGTATTCACTTCCTAGCAAGATTTAAAATGCCCATTCACAGATGATAATAGATTTAATACTTCAAATGCTATACTGTTACAACTAAAAAATGTATATGAAATCATATTTATCCAATTTAACACTTTTGCGTAACTTTTTTTTCCCAGAAAAAATCACTATTAAAAATTACAGATTGTTGTTGCATGCACACCAGCTTTGCTACTTACCTCTTAGGTTTGCTATGTTACTTTAAATTTTTCACATTACTGGGACACAATGAACTACATGCCACCAACTGGAAGTTGTATTGTAACACACCATTGTAGGAGTATATGATTGTATTCCTAGGAGACCAGGGAAGAACTGCAGTTGCAGACATTTAGGTATGAACAGTTTTACTGTAAAAGATTAATATGTACTTGTGTGTCTGGTGGGGGGGGGCTTGACATTTCATATCAGAGGGAACCTCTGTTTTTCAATTTATCTTTGTGAGATGAAAACTTCCAATGTGGTATCTGTCTCAAATGCCTAAAGCTCTATACAAACACTGGATCAGTCTTTCCCGACCTTGCAGATAAACCCATGGTCAGTGGAAAGAATGCCTCTTACATTATTGGGAAGAATGTCATCGTGACAGATATCTAAAAATCATCAGTGTTACTTAATTTTTTTCCATTACTTTGTTTTGAATTTAGATATACTTTTTTATTTTCTCAGTAAAGTAAACATTTTAAAGATGAGGGGGACATGAGAGGAAACTTTCCACCTTCCCCCCTAACAACACATTAGGTAACAATTTTTTAAACAGATTCCCAATGCTAAAGGGTTTGCTGGTTGGTGTCAGCATTTCATATTTGCTGCACACTTTCTGATGCCTTACTATGGAAATACCAGTCTACATGTCTAAATTGTTGGGGTAACCACTGGGAGGTGCATAGACTTTTTTAATGTTTACATGTATCCTTATAGTCCTAAAACTTTGTATAAATACGGTTTCAGCACCATGGAGAGCTATTGCTTGCAGATTAACCTTTAGGTTTAAATAATTTATTTTATGTTTGTAAATTTATGGCTGATCTTATGGATTTGTCTTGTTAAATTTTTGTTTTACAGACAGTAAAAAAGCTTGTTTTCACAATGCCAGGGTGCACGCTTGAGTCATTTTTCTGAGAATATGTACTGTAGGTTTTAGGAGAAAACATTATGGTGAAGCAAAAGAATTCTGGGTTTTGGGGGATTGGCCATTCTTTAAAATTTATGGAATTTACGTGTGACCTATTGTATTGTGTCCCATTTTTGACATGACCTGAAGACATGCAAGAGGTCTCCAGGTGAGAAGCCACAATATAGGATCATGGAAGTCTGGGGACAGAGAGGATGTGTTTTGAGCTTGTAGTCAATATCCAGATATTTTAAAGGTTGCGGTTACTCTTACCATGTCTATGTGAGTTTTCATGGTCTCTCTCAGTAGTAGTTTGTAGATCTGTATTAAAGTAAGATTTCACAGGTGTTCAAAAATTTTATTTGAAACTGTCCCAAATATTATTTTAAGAGAAATATTAACCATGCATTATTGGAAGGAACTGAGGTTATTTAAAGGATAACTGTACTATTAGTAGAATTATACTGTTACTGATCCCCACCAAGACCATCTTTACCCAGTCCCCCAGCAATGTTCCAATGTGTTCACTGCAAGTCACCCAGCTGCTGCTTTAAATCCCCATTACTAGATAGGTCATTCCTCTTCTCATGTGAAGCAGAACTTTCTATGAAGAGGCCTTCCACAGTAGGCACACATTACCTTTCTATGGGATTCAATGAAGATAAATGGTGTGATAGAAGGAGGGAAAAAGAGGTTAAGTGAAAAGCAATTGTCATCCTTTAAATATAAAAGAAAAACTGTTTAAAGTTTAAACATTTTTTTCTTGACTAGCCTTACAATACAGTGTTGCCAGGCAGGGCAGTCTTGGCATTACCTCTTTTACATATTATCTATTTAATGCCTAAAGAAGTGGCAGCACATATAAAATATATTTATATCTATTAGGAGTGAATGCCAGAGCAGGAGTAAGCTTTTACTAACCTTGAGCAATTCTTTAAAAACTACCATAAAATATTTGCACATAATTTAAGAAAAAATGAATAAATGTATAATTACATGACCATGTTTCAACAGCACAAAATCCTAACAACTATAGACCTGTATAATATATATTATCTCAGTATAGGTATTTTATGGAGGACAGATGGTTTTATATAAAACAAAAGCCTGCACAACATTCCTAAGGCAGCATGTTCAGTAGGTTCCCCGTCCTTACATATTCCTTGGATGTTTATTTACATATTTTATACTCGGCACTAATCACAACTTTTAATTGCTCCAAGATGATCACTTGAAAAAAAAAGTGGGATATAATATTGCTTTATCTCTTGCTAAGGAAGGCTTATAAAACATTACAATTACAAGGCTGTTATTTCACGTTCTTCCACTGTACCTGTGGTTTTATGCAGGTCCGGCTGAAAATTGAAATGAGAAACTAGAGGCATTGCTCACATGAATTCAAAAATGAATCATGACTGACACTCACTGCAAATAACAATTTTCTAACTACAAATTGAAGATTTTTTTCACTGAAAAACTCACAACTGACAATGATAAATCAGTTTGAAGATTTAAAAGAGTACAGCAGTCTTCTTTCAATGATAGGTTGTAAAATAAATCTTCACATAGTCACTGAAGGAAGGAAGTTTCAAAATCTCAAGGTGCCTCAATGTTTTATGAAAAACATTCCATGCTCTGCACAATAATATGCAAATAAATATAGGTTCATCTACTATTCTGAAGCTGTAGAAACATTTTAAAAAATATATCAAAAGTATATTTTGGTCAATACTAAAAAAGTGAGCCATTCTAAGGCTTGTAAGTAATAAAAGTGAATAAATACAAGAATACAAAGTTAATAAAAACCCAGTTTGCTAAAATGAATATATGTTAGATTATTTTCCATTGATGCAGTCTGAACGGTGTTTTATTGTAGAGATATGTATTCCTTGTTATAACGTATATTGATTTAGTCTGCATTACTCCATACCATGGTATCTATACCACTTCCTTGCAAAGAATGACATTACTTTTCAAGAACAGCATTTTCATGTGTTCCACATGTGTAAACTACAAGATGATGTACCAATGCATAGAAAAATCAAGAGCTGATCGCTTTGTGTAATCATACAAATAAATGGTCAATACGCTTCTTCAGAAATATGGAATGGAAAAAAAATCAAAGTTTTGAATTAATTATTAGCAAATTATGTTAGGCCAATTTTAGGAACTTTGTACGTTATTGGGCCATTTTTCTGTTCTGTTCACTATTCTGTTCTGATTATGCTGAGAAAAATAGGAGTATTCATTATTCACTAAATTATTAATATTTATTTTTTTCTAAAAAAATTACTAGGAATATATTCTTTAGCCAATGTTAGAAACCTTGAACAGCATGGAGGCAGTCCAAATACATTTTTCAAATAGATTCACCACTGAGTTGGTGGTTGTGCTGGTAGTGCAAGGATGGTTGATGGTGCAATTACTGCTTAGCATCAGGAACAGGTGAGTGGAACAGGTCAACAATCTAAAATTGATTGGCAAACACTCCATGCTAGTGACAGACAGACAGACAGACAGACAGACACGTTTTTCAACTTTACATGTAAGAAGACAGGATTATCAAGTGTAGCGTCTCCTCATGTTCGACCCCTACATAATGTAACGTATATTAAATGTATATGTGTTACGTTGGAAATACACAAAATATCATAAGATATGATTTTTCTTATGTATCATTTTGCTTTTGTACTAATATCTATTTCTAGTCAAAGTGTGTTTGATATCCAATATTTGTATCATGTTTATTATTTTTTTTAATTTATTTATTTTTATTTATTTATTTTATTTATTATGTTTAGTATGTTAACATACTACCTATATCTTCCAAATAATGTGTTCATCCACTACTAGTGGTTATATGTATCCCTACAAAAAGTTTTGTCTGTGTACAATAATGATAAAGCAACTTTCTTCTGCTGTGAAATGTATCAAAAACACCTGGCTTCTGAACCTAAACCAATTTAATTTATTATATGTCAATATGTGAAAATATGATATATGATTGATCAGAAACCTGGGGAGCATGTGTTCTGAATAATATGTGTGATAATTGGAAGTACTCAATAGTAACCATATGGTTTTCAAAACTTGATTTGATATTGTTTTGTTTGTTCACTTTAATAATTTTTGTAAATAAAAAAAGTCCAAAAAATCCCTGATTTTGCTAAAAATCTTCTAGTATTTATACTCAATGTGAGTTGTTATTGGACCGCTTCTGTACATACTAACCTAATAGCATGATGTCTTAAAATAAAGCATTCCACTTACAATGGTCAATGGAAAAACAAGTAAACCAGAACATTTTCTGGGGTGGACACATAAACAACAATAAAAACATTACAGACGGTCAGACTCTTTTCTACTTTATTCAAAACTAAAAACAAAATTGCCTTTACATACACTTAGACCCTTACACCCCAAAGTTTGATCATTGAAAGTTATGTCTAAATTCTTGCAATATTTACATTGTTTCCTATTGTCAATTTATGTTTTATTGTTTGGTTTTTTTCTTTATAGGATCACAACTCTTTGTATAACTTGTAAACCACTCTATTTATCTTATTCATTTCTACTGAAAATATTGGTAAAGAAAAACTTTCCCAATGCATTTCCAGAAGCAGAGTTGTGAACCAGATTGTGAACTCTTATGACTGATGCCGTGATGGTCTTTTAATTTTAACTGGGTGACTGATTATGACCTCATATGTACTGACTCTTGGCCAGAGGCTTTTGAAGTTGTTTGCAACAATAGAAGAGGCTTTTCCAATTGATTTTTTGACTCTGTATAGATATGTTACATGTCTAATATCTCTAACCTTGAAATGTGAGTATCTAGCCTTACTTGTTTATAAAAGGACATCAACAATGTCAAACAAATTTCCTTCTTGCGGTTGTTCTGCCATTTTACACTATTAAAATGACATCTTGATGTGGTTTGTAATATTAATCAGAATAAAATTCACTCTTTGATGTATGTCATTGGTCATCATTTTGTAATCGTAATATTTAAAGTCAAACTCTTAATAACAACTCCCTTTACATTCATGGGGAGTGTTTTGCCTAATTTGTAATGGTGGTCAAGGGAAGGCCCACCTTTACCTTGATGGTCAATATGTATGCCTTCTTTATATTTATTTTCTATTTTAATGTAATTTTATATCTTAATGGTCTGTGTAACAGCCCCTTTACATTGGTTAATGCCCTATTGAAAGTTAAAGAGGGTGGGGGGTGAGGGGTAGAGGTGTTAACAAGATATGAATTTTGAGTAACCTGACAGGTATAGTATGGCTCAGCTAACTCGGCCACTAGACAATGATAGCTGTCATCATCTAGTGGTATACTTGGATGACATTATCCTCCATAGAGTCACATGCATTTAAGTGTGCTACTGGCAGAATTGGACAGTGACACAGTGAAGTAGTCAGTGTCAGGTCACAGTGTTGCAGTCAATGGCTGGCAATGGCATCTTCTATCAGGATGTAACAGTTCTGTGTTCCTTCATACTAGCTATGGGCATGCAGATTAGTCCAATGTACATTAAAACTGCTCTTTGTGAGGTCATGCCAGCTCATCCGAGACTAGAATTTACAATTTATTCTAAAGTGTATGCAAGGTCAAAACGTTTTTTCATTTGGATAGACTGGGGAAGGATTTTTGGGGCCTGGGTACACCTTGACTATCTAACATGCCCTAAATGTGCAAACTGGGCCCTGTTGCAGCCACTTAGAGTCGCACAGCACAGTGGCTAGCCTTCTGGCCTTTGCAGTGCTAGAATCTTAGGTTTGAATTCTGCCCAGGACACTATCTGCAAGGCATTTGTATATTCTCCCTGTGTTTACCTGGGTTTCCACCCACATCCTAAACACATGCAATTAGGTTGACTTCCCACTAAATTTCCTCTTAGATTGTGTGAATGACATAAAACTGTGGTAGGGACAATAGATTGTAAGCTTTTTTGAGGGACATTTGGTGACATCACTATGTAAAATGTTGAAAATATGTTGCTGATATATGAATATATATATAATATTAGTAACTGAGAACAAATAATTGGCACACTGGAACAAGAACAATTTTACATGTATTCCAAACAAAATATTATTGTTTTCATTGTCACATGGTATGTCTTATCACATGACTTTTCCTTAAAAAAATTATTTCTTTACATGGGAAGCTTTGATGTCTTCATAACAAAGAAGGTCAATGGGAGGCTCCTCACGCAGAAATAATGAGGGCAACATTCTAGATACCATACTGTTTTAATCCATTGAATAATTCTTGAACATTTGACCAAAACTCACTTTATACAAAATCATTAAGTTCAAAATATTTTTTGAAATCAGAAACTGCATGGTCTAACATAAGGCACGCAACGTAATAGCCACGATTTCAGGTTTTTGTATAGATCAAATACATAGTGCTTACTATAAAGGCCTTGTAAACAGAAGCACACTGGAAATAATGACCACAGAAAAGAGCAAATCTTTTTTAAGACTTTTAATGATGTCAAATCATGGCTTCTAAAAAGGCACTTACTGAACTATTTACAAAATGATAAGTAACGGGGTGTCAATCATTCCCTGTGTTTTTAGTGTTATTTGGCACTACATGCCTCAGGACAAATAGAAAGGTTGTAGGGTTCTGCAGAAAAGCTTCATGTCATTCCAACCCTGAAATTACCTTGGTTCTTTCAGAAATTTTTCATGTAATGTCAGTTCTTTAAAAGTTCTTCTAAATGGCCAGTATTTGTTTGAAGTATTTTAAAAATAACTAGAAGGTGCATTTATTAAGTATTGTTGCAAATATATTTATGCAAGCAATCTATATAATCAGGTACCAACTTTGCAGGTCAAATCATGTAAAATAAATATGTAAAATAATAATTATTTATTACTAATGCTGATAACAAGATATATTAGGTTGGTCCAGCCCTCAGACCCCAACCACAGGCCAAACATTTTAAAGCTGTGTCAAGTTTAAAACTTTGTTTCCAGGTGTATTAGGGCGATCACAGAGCACGCACATTGTATCCTTAATGGAGCTTGGATGCTCAATTCACTTGGAAAACAGATCTAAGGAGTTGTTTAGATTGCCATTCTGTGAAAAGGGCTCATATATCAGCTTCTATATGCACTGGAAATTAGTGATAGATTTCTCATTGAATAGAAGACCCTGAATTCCTGTCAATTCACTTTGACTGGGCCCAGCTGATATCATGAATCTGCTGGAGGCAAGGGTGAAGAATTTCAGTGCAGTCTCCATTTGTGAACACGGCACCAAGCAGTGCAAAGACACCAAAATCTATGTGTCACATCACAAGATTTCAACAGATTTCAGATCAGAATCAACTGATCAGATCAGAATCAATTTAACTGAACAGACATACCAAAACACTTTAAATGGTATATTAAATAAATAGAAATTCCAGCTTTGGTAAACTTGGTTAGCTACTTTTAAAGGGATTCAGATACTGAAACTTTTTGCATCCGAACACTGAGGGCTAGTTATAAAGCAGGGACATTCACTAAAACATTCCCAGGGAATGATTCAGGAGATGTTAGATTCCCTGCTTTATAAATAGAGCCCTGAAAGTGTTGCAAGTGGTTTAATTGAATCCAACCTTTACATTCAGGAACCAATATACAAAGGGATATCGGGAAGCAAATAATTTTCTCCTTACAACAGAAAAAGGAAAAGGGGTTTTGCTTCCAAGTGATCAAGAAATTATAATCCATGTAATACACAGAATAAATGCAAATATTTCCATGGCAGAAAAATGTATATTCATTCAGAATCAGAATATAAGAAAATCTTACATCTTTTTTGGAAGACTTTTCCCTGTTATCCTATTGTTCTAACACCGACTAATATCACACATGGATTTTTCTTTGAAAGAGTCTATTTGACCAAGGATCAATTTTCAGGCCAGATAGGAAATGAAAACAGGTATGAAATATAGGACAGAGTGAAACAAAACTGTTTAATGCACATAGCCACAAGTACTATTTTATAGATTTTTATGTTTTTCGAAGAAATGTAAAATCAAATAGGTTGCTGTAGACAAATATTACACCTGTCAAGTTATCCACTGGAATAAGATTTCTGAATCTCAAGCAGTCTGAAAACTCAATGGCAGAATCAATGGATGTTGCAGTACATCTAACAAAAAAGAGAATCGACTTATGAATAAATGCCCTTTTTCTATCATATAGTAGACATTTTAAAATAGACGTAACAGCAGAGCTTTCAAAGTACATTTTGGTATAACTGACTGCTCCTAAGAAATACCAGATTATGGAATATTTTTATAGCCGAAGATGATTTTCTCCACCACTGGTTTACACAGTCTGGAAACAAAATGTCCTTTTCTTGTAAAGACACACCCTTTGAATTGAATTGAGTTTTAAGAGTTTTTTGGGGGGAAGCACTTGCTATTGCTTGATGTTTGATAGGAGAGCAGGTGTAGGGCAAAGAGGGCCAATTCAGGCAACCAGTCCAATGTGTAGGAGAAATAAGTCATAACTAACGAGAAGATAAAATCAAGTTAAAGAGGAGGTTTTAAAGAAAAGATTGTGGCCAGTACAAAGTAAAGAATTGACACCTTTCTATGTAAGTTTATAAAGCATTTTATGTATAATTAGTTATATTTAGAGTTTTAGAATTTTTACAAACATTGAAACACAACCATATGGGAAAACACACAAGGAAACACAAATGGTAAACAGAAAAAGAATATATACAGTCTAAAGTTCTATACAAATATATAAAGTACAAAACACATATCCCAGAAATTTTAATGTACAAAAACATTAAAACACGACCACTAAAGCCAGTAGATAATTCTTAGACATGCATTTTACATATCAAAACAGAAATAAAGGAGATATCACAATTTAACAAAGAAAGGGTTGTAGCTGAGATTCCATCAACATCTGTACCAACTGCTAAGGATTGTATAACTGCGTTCCTGATCTCTTTTGAATCTTAATAACGTATGCCTTAGAACATATAATTTCTTCAGCTTTTCCTCAATAAAGGAGATCCCCAGTTCCTTCTCCCAATATCTCATAAAATAGGGATGACCCTGTCTTGATTCACCTAGTAAAATAGTATAAATCGAAGTTACGCTATGGGTCACTTTTTCAGATTGCATTATAGTTTGTTAAAGGCTGTAGGGGGTCCAATTAGGCTAGAGATAGGTTGCAATGTTTGAATATAATTTTGTAATTGACGATAAGCTAACAAAGTTGTTTCTTGGAGATCTTGGGGAATCTCCAAATCATATAACGGTGGTAGAGCTCAGTGACATAAGATATGACCTATTGATGTAAGTTGTGTTGGTGAAAATTCTGGATTGCGGAACACAGGTGTCAAGAGGCTTGGTCTAGAGGACAAGATACCCTTTTGTAGTAGTGTATCCCAAGTTGATAAAGTGTAAACCACTGTGGGCCGGGCATGAGGGGAGATAGCCTAGAGTTGGGGCTGTATAGACAGGGGTTCATCTAGGGAGACCCACAGTTTGGAATCTGTGTTGTGTGTGCAGTCCACAACTCTGTCATTTAATAAAATTTTAAATCTGATCTGAGCAAGTCCATCTCTAGAATTCCTTCTAATGAAAATCAATTTATTGCGTCTAGCCTTTCTCCCAGACCAAACAAAAGAAGATAGCAAATTGTTAGAAGATAAAGATAGAGGGGGATGTAAGATACAGTAAAATGTCATCTGCAAATAAAGGCATTTTATAATTATGGCCAACTATCACTAAATCTTTCACATCTGGGTTGTTATGTATGGCAATAGCTAACTCTTTCATAATTATTATTTACAGTATTGGGGATAACATGGCAACCCTCCCTGGTAGCATTTTTGATTGGAAAGGGATCTGACAATATCCCATTAGTTTTTATTAGATCTGGATATTTACTTTAGTCAATGAGATGGGCCTATAGGTTCTCCATAATGTGTTGTCCCTACCTCATTTGGGAAATACTGTAAAATGTGTTTCTAAATATTTTAAAGAGTCGGAAAAGCATTTTTGCTGGGTATTAAATTCTGATAACATGAATGGTGGAAGATTCTTCTGAAATGTCTTGTAAAATCCTATAACTAGTGAAGGGATACAAGCACAGTTCCTAATCAGTAAAATATTTATCCAGTTTAGATTGGGTTGCCAGGGAGATTGTAGGAAAGGCAATCTCTGAAAGATGTTCTCTCACTTTATTGCGATCCTGGGCTGTAGGAGAATTTCCCCCTCAGAATATAGAGATCATAGTAATGGGTTTTGAAGAATAAAGCTTTATCCAGGGGTTTTATGACTTATGGCCTTTGAGTGTACTAATATAAGAAAAAAGAGTGGTGGCTACACTGGGATGCAATGCCCAGGCCAATAGCTTACCAGACTTGTCACCATGCTGGTAATAAAGTTTTATCTCTAAGTTTAAGGGACTGTTTATCAAGTATATGTTTAAGTTATAGGTGTCTTTGTGATGATTCTATAAAAATACTAAGGTTCACATTCCTTTTAAGAGATCTCACCAGGCTTGAGAAAGATTTCAATAACTTCATGACAGTAGCTGCCTTTTTCTTTTTTAACCTAGCAGCATGCTTATTAAAATTACCTCGTAAGATACATTAAAGCCCTTCCCATTGAGCTCAGAGGGAAATATCATCAGAACCACGATTTGATATAAATTTTGCTCTACATAAGTCAGATACACTCAGCCTTCTGATGGTTTGGAAGAGCTGCTATCCTCAAAAAAAGTATATCTTACCAATACTAATATACCTAATGCAAATAATACCAATCCATATACCAGATTTATTTTTTAAATATTTACTTTCAATTTTATTATTATTATTATTATTATTATTATTATTAATAATATTAATAATAAACAGAATTTATATAGCACCAACATATTACGCAGTGCTGTACAATAAATAGGGATTGTAAATGAAAGGCGAATACAGACAGTTACACAGGAAGAGAGGTCCCTGCCCCTAAGAGCTTACAATCTAGATGGTGGGGGAAGTAACACACAGCAGGAGGGGAGACAGTTTTCCAAACTCCCTTGTGGGGTAAAAATCCCCAAGAATTGCATTCCACCTTCTAGCAGCACAGATACACCAAGGAGTCATAGGACTCCCAGATGTTCAGAAATACTTTTGGGCCTGTCACCTCACCAGGGCAATTGACTGGAAGGCCAACTGACTATCAAAAGATTGGGATTTCCTAGAACAAATTTACTCCATGGCTCCAGAGAAGTGACTTAGAACTAAAGCTTCTATCTCACACTTTTATTTGGTATTTTAACGAGCATATTTCTGACATTGGTCTGTAAATTTCAAATAACATCAGTCCCAGGTCAACTTACCCCATTATGGTCTAACCCAGCCTTCCCACCAGGTCTATCTGACAATTTTTTGAAAGAATGGCACTTTTTCGAAGGGGGGAAAGTTCATGACAGGCAATTGTTATTGACAGAAAGTGAAGGCGCCCCAATAGCATAGTGGACTTGCCTACAACTAAGACATTTTTTGTCTGCTTCCAATGAGAAAGAGCAATGCTCCAGGCAACTCACCCCCTTCGAAAAACTGTCTGCATCCACAGGCCAACGTAGATATATGATTTTGTCCAAATACGAAATCCTCTCTGAACCCACTAAGAGTTTTTTAGACCGCTTACGAAAACAGTGGGAATTAGATCTGAACCAAACCTTTACAGACAAGGAATAGGAAAACATCAACATATTTTGGCAGTTAGAAGTTCGCAAAATGTAAGCATTCAGGAAAACAATTTCAAAATATGTACATGCTGGTAAAGAGTACCTCACACTCTACACAAACAAACACCTCATTACGATGGTATCTGCTGGTGATGTGAAACAGAAAAAGGCACATTTCTTCATATGTAGTGGAGCTGTCCACTCATTCAACCCTATTGGTCCGAGGTCTTAGACTTGATCCCAAAGATCACCGTAGAATTTCGCCTGGGGCTATTGAGAAAGATAAATCCTCAGTAACTGGAGAACCAATAAGATTTTGGGTAGATTGTCAACATCACAGAAGTTCAGACTTGCCTGCTGTAATTTGAAGCTGAAAAGGAAACAATAAGGAATGTCCTGAGCTTTAAGTTTCTCCAAGAGGCATGTGGGCAAATCTGGTAGAAATCGTAGATGAACTCCATTCAAGTCAAGTTTTTCCCTTTTGACCACCATGATTCCCTCCTTGATATGGAAGTAATGGATCCTACAAATTACATCTACTGAGTGATAATGATCTATTAGCAAATTCGAAGATACCACGAGTAGTATCCATAAGGTCAGCTGTAGAAGTGGCTTCAGGCAGGCCATGGAAACCTATATTGTTATTTTTATTCTGATTTTCAAAGTCATCAATGGAGGAGAGTACAGAGGTAAGTTTGCGAGTGTTATCAAGTAATTGCTCCTCTAACTTGGTCACTCTCTCAGACATGGATCCCTGCTTCACCTTTAAGGTGGACACAGCATCATCAGTTGATTTCATGCTTCTTTTGATATCTGCCAGATGAATTCCTAAAAGATTTGTTTGAATTTGAATGAATGTTTTATAGGAGGCTGATTAAAGAACTTCTCTTAGGTAAGGTTCACGTATAAGCTCTAATATCTCCCAGGACAGAAGGATCCAGATCATCTGCAGATGCCAAAGGTGCACTAAGTTCCATATTCCCTGTGGGTGGTTGTGATGAGTGAGTTCTATCTGTGTCATGTGGCTCGTCCACCAACTTAGGATCTCCACCCAAAGATCCGGCCGCAGAATAAAGTCAGCGTGATTCATATTGAATGCTACAAATTGTGCTCTTCTTCCCTTTGTTGGGTTGGGATGTTTTTGCCAGCATAGAGCAGAGGAACGGAACATAGGTCCTCTAGAGAGAGCTCATCAGGAACATGCTGTTAGTCAGCCATGCACAAGACACACCCCCACAAATCATTTTATATTTACAATAAGCAAAGGGTCCAGTCCAAAAATAAAATAATTGAGATTTTTCCGACTGAGTTTACCAAGTGGGCCGTGACAACAAAGAGCATCAAATATTGACGAAGGTTAGTCTAGTGGCCATTTGTGCTGTTTTCTATACATTTTTAGTATACCTAAAATCTACCATGGCTGAAGCAGCCTGGCAGTTAAACTATTACATGTATCAAGCAATGTTTAATGAATATTTCCAAAAAATTCCACCTCTGAATATTTATAGTATGTTGATTTTAAAAACTAATGTGGTTGGTTTGGATGCAGCTGTTTCAGTACTAGAAATGTTGTCACATACATTTTAAGTGTCAAAAGCTTTTACTGCATGTGTTGTATAGACACGTTCCTTTTCATATCCAAACATATGTCTATTTTACTTAAAGTACAAATATTATTATTAATGGGCTAACAACATCTATAAAGAGACCCTGAACCAACCTTAAACATTCTTTGGTATATAAGCAATGCTAAACTGCAGGTACTGTGTGGTGCTTGCAAGTATCTGTAGTAATTTATAAACCTCAGTGATCATATTGAGCCTCCTTAGATCCTATGTCAAAGCTGGACAAGGATCCTCAATTACTGTCTAAGTTGAGATTAGACCAAGCTCGCTCTTATTACTGAGCTAAGATACTAAAATTTAATGTCAAATGCCCACTGAAGTTCTTTTATGTCCTCAGCTTTTTATATTTATTCTTGTGGAGCTTTCGGCTATGAGCTCCTACTTAGGAGCCTTAATTGGGTGAATGGGAGTGCAAAAAAAATGTGCAAGCCGTCATGAATAAAAAAATCTGACAAGTGGATCTGTTATATGCTCTGGATCATTGTCAGGTAAGTGAAACTGTAAGAAGGGGTTATGAGTGTGAAGGATACTGCAGGTGCAACTAACTTTAATCTTTGCAGATGTCAAGGCCCAATGTATTGCTTCAGCCTTGTCTTAATAGGGATAGTTCACTTAATTTTTCAAAGTTCATGCTCAGGTCCATTTACCTCTACAACAGACGCAAGTTAAGTGGTCCCAAGTTATATTGACATGTGTCCATACCCGTCTTTTGCATTGTTTTGTGTTGTGTTAACTCACATTTCTGCATAGAAATGAAAGTGTTACTGCAACAAACAAGGGAACAGGACCTTAACCTATAAATGACCATAAAAACATAAAAATATGTAAGTATACAACAACTGAATATAATGATAACACTTAAAATATTAATAAATATTCATTCTAAAAGAAGGAAGCCCAGAATCATGTGATCAGTGGTAACATCCAAAAGCAAGGTGAAAAGATTGGAAGACATGCAATGTCTATAAACAGCTCAGTTCAGTACCATTTAATTTAAGAAGACTTTCTGACCTTAACACAAAGTAACCTTTTCTGAACACTATTATCAGTTCAATTGGATTTATTGATTTACTTAGTGCTTTAAATAGCTTAAATCCCAGTAAATTCATGGTCTTTTTACTAATAACTTCCTATTTTGGCCCTGTACCTACTTTGACAAAATGTTCCTGCTGGTACCAGCACTGTTTCTTAAATTCCTGCAGTAACTTGCTCACAGCAGGCATTTGCATGCTAAAACATATCATTTCCCAGACATGTTATTAGTTTAATAAATACTAGCTCAGTAAAATCAGATACAGCCTTTTCAACTTTAAGAAAAATATTGAAAGAAACATTTATCACAAGCATCAGCAAAATGTGTTTTTCTGATTACAAAGGCGCAATTAATTTGACAAAATACACTCATAAATCACAGGCGACTGTGTAAAGGTGGTTCGGATTCAGATAAATTATTGCCATAATATTTTATATCTGACTTAATCTTACCACTGAAGAAATTTTTCACATTAGTTTGATTTTTTTCCGTATCTGTTTTTATTGTAACTAGATTTCTTATTGCTTTCTAGATTATGTTTTTCAGATGCAGGTTCTCTTACTTGGTACACCATAAGGAATAAAATTAATCGTAAGAAGTTGGAGGGAAACAGCTGCATCCATAACAGTTTTTCCTGTTTCAATAAATTCACAAGTGTCATTTGAGTTTCACTTGAGCTCAGGTCTGGATTTAGGAAAGAAAGATAAATATTTATAAACTTGTTTCATTTCTATCCATTGTGAGGTATGCTGTATTCAGTACATATTAATCTCTCTGTGAAATATGGTACCGGTATAATGATGCAGTAGTGAAAAGAACCCAAGAATTTTGTTGAAGGAATTTTTCACTTTTCATAATAATGCTCCCTTCATTGGGATACCCAATATAATTTATTAGGGTTAATTGACTAAATCAGTACAGACTGTTCACTTGGAAAAAGAGTAGCAGAGAGGAGTTACATCCTCATGGAGATAAAAAAAATCTATGGCATTAGAAATTGATAACATTGTGGTATCCTATTGTGTGCTATATCCCAAAACTCTTAATTTTATAACTCTTCTCGGCAAGTGTCATCTCCTCCTCCTGTGTCATTGGGCCTGATTTAATAAAACTCTCCAAGGCTAGAGAGGAGACACTTTCTTTGGTGAAGCTGGGTGATCCAGCAAACATGGAATGGATTTCCTAAAGTCATTTGCTATTTATTAGCAAATGTTTTTAATCCTGGACCAGATCCATTCCAGGTTATTTGGATCAGCCATCTTCATCAAATAAGGGTATCCTCTAGAGCCTTGGAGAGCTTTATTAAATGAAGGCCATTGTTTCTATTTGTCTATCATTTGTTACCCCTTTTAATGTACAGCACAACGTAATATGTTGGCGCTATTTAAATACTGTTTATTATTATTAATATTAAGATTACTGTTATCTCCTCCTGTTGCCAACACAATATGAAAGCTGTATCTTTTCTAACATATTATAATAAATTAATATGTCTCTTACTTCATGACAACTATGTTAACCTGTTACCTATTGATAAGAGGGGTGACCATGTCAACCATCCCACATCAGTCCTCAACAGCAACATGGTTAGCTATGTGACTGTATGTCTTCCACATCCCCTTTAAATGATATAGATGTTTGTGGCTTTAACATTAGGAGTAGGCTATATTAAAATTGGAAACTCAGTTGTAAAGTGGTACTAAACATTATACCTTAAAATGTGTGACCATTCAGGTCCTTTATTGCCAATTCCCCCATGTAACACCTTGCTGTTAATCAAGAGACAAGCCCCTGCTTTGCTTTGAGAGGCTAGTAGCTAGACTGAACAGTGGCTGTGTGGAAAATAATGTGGGAAATGTCAGGCAGCTAGGAAGTGCAGCCCAAACAAGAACAATGCTAGAAAGCAGCATGGGAGTGGCAGAAAGGTAAGTACATGACAGTCTCCCAAACAGAGCAGTGATGATGTTTAGTTGCTCACTGCATTGCATACTTGGAGAATGCAAGGGGAAAGCAACAACCAACCTGGTTGTGGAAAAATGTGTTTCAATAATTTATTTAAAATATAATAGAAAAACATGTATTGGTATACTGTGGAATAGAAAGTACACTCTAGGCCCCATAAGTTGGACAGCTGACCTCATATTCCTATTAAGTACAAAATTCCTAAATGACTTGATGACTGTAAACTGCACTCTGAAGGGACATTGATAGAGAGAAAAAGATTACCTGAGTACAAAAACACTATGAGGCCCATAGCCCATTAAAGTAGACATGGGGTTCTTTTAACACACAGGCCCTGATTTATGAAAGCTCTCCAAGGCCTGGAGAGAATACACTTTCCTCAGTGAAGCTGGGTATCCAGCAAATCTGGAATGGTTCTGGTCCAGAATTGAAAACATTTGTTAACAACCAGCATGAGTTTTAGGAATTCCATTCCAGGTTTGCTGGATCCCCAAGCTTCTGTACTCATAGACATCCACAGCCTTCTTTCTAAGGACTTTCTTGATCTGTGCATAATTACACCACACATATCAATAGCAAATAGAACACCAGACTCAGGATATCTGAGGTTTAAACAGAACAGGTTACACCAGATCCTCACTAAGGATGTTACTATTATTGGCACCTAATCTAGAATACATGATTCTAGTAGAATTTAATAGACTTGCAATAGTGTGCATGTAATGGACTTGGCCATAGGTGCACATATTTTTCCAACATGACAAATCTGCAATTTTTGGTAATTCAGATAATGAGAATGACTACACCATGACAGTTTTATGTGTCATTAACATATATTACCTTTATCTGTAGGCACTGTTTAAATAAGGATATAGTTACAATTACAGGTAATGTAACATGTCCTAATATAAAATAATTAAAAGAATCCAGATTCTATATAACAATTTAAAGTAGACAACACATGATGATTCCAAACTTCTGGATGATTCCAGACTCCAGATTACCAGTGAGTCCCAGCACATAAATGACATCCAAAGAAAGGGTTAATAGAAATGGCTTATTCCACATCTCTGTACAGTAATCCATTTGTATTTCAGTATTCTATGTAACCTTTACAGATGTGACAGCAGTTAAAGTTTACCAAATGCCTTTAGTGATTTGTAGTGTCACTGAATGACACAAGTGACTGATGTATTTCTTTAGGGAAAGCTTTTTTTTTAATTCCCTCAACATCTTTCAAGCTAAATTATTAGAAAACAAACAATTTTCGAGGAAATCTATACATGTACGTAGTGTGTACCTATGCATGGAAAACGTCAGGTTGGCCAGGATTTGAATGTTTCAAATATGGACAAGGGACTTTACCTTTATCATGTTTGTTTGTATTTCCCAGCAGCACAAGCCCTAGGCAGACATCTTCCATTGGCCATGACACATTGTCAAGACATATCCAACCTCTAATATGGATGGATCTCATGCACAATACCTGTACAAGCAGTGAATATATACTTTATATGCCAGTATAATTAGAAGCAGACAGCAAACAAAACATCAATGCCATGATCTGTTGATTGGTATTTTATTGAAGTTAATTTTTGTTTAGTTATTCAAAGGATTTGCAGTGCTTCTTGCCCCCTTCTCGTAATTTTTGAAAAACTACATACTTGTCTAAAACCTGTTTCTCTGGAATGATAACTGCTTCAAAGTCTTTCCAGATAACAAGTACATCCAATGCAAATGCACTGCTGAATATCCATTCTTACATTGAACCCTTTAGGTTATATTTTGTAGTCAGGCTGATCCTCAAATAAAGTTAAAAACATTTCTGCAGTGAATTTTGTACCTCACTGTATTTTGGGGATTGTATATTGTTGCATTGGTATATATTTTGAAGACAGAAAATGAAAAAAAGATTTAAAAATTGTTAGAAATCTCTGAATTTGGCTACTTAACTAATTTTAAGATTAATTTAACCAAATCAGAAATTCTTAATGTGAACATACTGAGATCAATGGAACAGAGGATAAGAAGTAACTTTCCTTTTACATGGTGCCAAAAATCATTTACATACCTAGGTATTGAGATAACACCCTCGCTGATGGGTTCATATGGGATGAATTTTTTACCATTGCTAAATTCAATTAGGGAAGATATCCAATGCTGGAAACAGCTTCGGTCATCCTGGATAGGGAGGGTTAACCTGGTACCAATAAATATTTTACCTATGATACTCTTTTACTTTCAAATGTTGCCTATTCAATTACCTCCCAATTTTTGTAAATGTTTAAATAGGTCAGCTTCTACATTCATTTGGTACCCGCAGATAGCTAGGATCTCTTCGAAAACACATTTCCACCCTAAAATTGAAGAAGGCCTGGGTCTCCCAGACATTAAACAGTACTATAATGCCTCCCTTTTAAATAGAGTTCTAAATTGGAAGTATGATGTATTCTCTAAGGGATGGGTTATTTGAGAGATGGAACTTTGCTTAGCCAATTTAAAAAAGGTTATTTGGATTCCTAAACAGTATAGATGCTTAGGTATGGATACTTCGCCCCTTACCTTAAGGACATTGAGATGCCAGAATGCTTTGCATAGACAACAGGGGTGATTATATAACTCACCCCTTCTTCCAATTACTGGCCATCAATATTTCACCCCAGGGCTTTAAAGGGATTTCCTGGGACAGTCACCAGATACGGGGTTGCTGTTACATCAGGTTATCGTAGGAGACTCAGTTCTCCCATTGTCACAGCTTGTCCCCTCAGATAAAGATAGACAGATATAACAGTGGCAATATATATAACTTTGCCATTTTGTGAGTTCATTACCACACCCCTTACGTTCTGAGAGAGTGCTCACTTCGTTGGAAATTTTGTTTAGAGGGGAGAATAGACCACCTCAACTCTATCGAAATTTTACAAACTTTTAACTAGCTTTCCTGGCCCAGAGTTACCAGATTATTTAGAGAAATAGGAAAATGAATTAAATTGCTCACTCTCCGAGGTTCAGAAGAAGACGATCTTGAGTATGACTCATAAAACTTTGATATGTGCAAAAATACAGGAAGGAAATTTTAAATTACTGGCTATATGGTATTGTATACCAGTAGTTTTACATCAGATGTCCCCGGAAGATTCCCCATTGTGTTGGAGAGGTTGTGGGATGAGAGGTACAATGTCACATATTTGGTGGCTCAATTATAGAGAGTTATTGGAGAAAAGTACTCCAACTGATCGTGACAATAACAGGGTGTGCAGTGGAGGTCACACCATGGAGTGTACTTTTTAAGTGTACTCAAATGCAATGGAGTAGAATTAAATGTTCTCTAGTGCCTTTACTCCTTAATGTAGCTATCCAAAATTTTGGAAAGATTCAAGGGAACCCCCATTAAAGGGCTGGTTACATGAGGTGGAGGAAATATGAAAATTGGAGGAAGGCTATCATGAATATGGAGATACATCCTCAATGTTCACTACTATTTGGGCCCCCTGGATTATGTTCAAAGATGATGTGAATCAGTAAGGATGATGAAATCAAGATGAGAATATTTGAGACGTTTGGGCAATGTTTGGTTCTTTATGTCAAGAGAGTAACTTTGATGTATTTGCAAAACTAGATTGCTTATAAACACATTGGCATTTTTCTCATGTGTGAGTTGTATGTTTATTATGTCTTAGTAGGGTCACATTTTTTCATATTTTTTGTTGTAATATTCTGAGCACTTTATATGCAGGATTCCGGACTTATTAGCGGTCTGCCTAAAATAAATTGTATTATTATTATTAAATAATTGGAAGATTTCTTCCTCAGAATCACTTCTTAAGAGTTTGTAACACTGTTTGTATAGAATTTAATCTCAATTATATTTTTGTACTAAATGTGTATTTAAAGGTGAGTTCTTCTTTTTGTGTTATATGTACATTGTATGTTGGATTGATATAAAAACAATAAAAAATGTTTTAAAAAAATGTTAAATAGAAATAGCAGCGATGACTAACATGTTTTAAAAAACTTTAATGACAAATCTTTTTTAAGCGTCCTAAAATAAAAGACAAAAAAAAATATTGCAGCTCTGTAAATATTTTTTTATTGCATTATAGATTTTTTTAATGTAAGAAGTGTAAAAGGATTAGACCTAGAAGTAGCCTCTTCGCTGAATAGGTAAACTGTAATGTGAAAGTAAATCAGCTCACCTACCAGTAATCATCTGGTGACATCCAAACTGAAGGCTCCCTGTGTCACAAATCTTCCAGCTGTACCATTATAGCAGGTATAGCAGTTCCCAGCTTATATGTGGTCAACGCCTGGGTGACCTAATTATAAATCTGGCCCTGTGAGCTCTTTCTCCTTAAACTTCCTACACACAGGCTGGAGATGGGTTCAGGACAACCTGGGCTTAGAGTAAGTAGGATGGTGGATACTTGCCTTTAGACTAATGACATCTAGAGGCAATACCTAATTACTGCAGTGGAAATCTCCAGACTGGAGAATGGTTGCTGGTTTTGTTATTTTAACTATTAACGGGCTCTAGAAAGATCAGCAGATATTACGAATAAAGTATTGGTATACATTTACAAAAGATAATCACCTGAGAGAGTTTATTGTTCTCTTCATTAATAAATCATTCTGCTCAAGTTCATATTTAGTAGAGGGACATGTGACCATATTGTTAAGAGTTTCTAAAAGCATAGTTAAATGCAACTGTATATTCATGAATCTATCAATAAATTTTGATAAAAATTATAATTTTCAAACTTGGAGTAAATGAATTAGCACATGGAGCTACTGATTTTTGCTGCATCGCTCATGTGCTAACAAAAAATACCGAAAGGAGGAAAAAACAGCAGAGAAAAGAACTCACCAATTTGCTTCTCAATTTTCTAAACAGCCAAAGGTTAGGAGAAGGACAAGACCTGTAAGTGTTACTTGACTGAAGCAGATAGAGAATAGGTCTGCTGTTCTGCAAGATATAAAACTCCTTTAGCAGGTAAAATAGCAAATTTACTTTATATATAGATATAAAATCTGTATATGTATCTGTTTGGCTGGAGTTTAGCTTTGAACAATTGGAGTATAAAAAAGTATACCGAGTATTTCACTGTCTTAGCAATGAGCAGAAGCATTGAGCCACAGCCAAAAAGGAATGCAAAAACTGAACAAAAATATGAGGAATAATGTTTGAAAATGGGCCAAGAAAAATGATGAGTTTATTTTTATAAATAATTTCTGATAAGTTAATATACAAATTATATTACAATAGGGAAAAAAGCAATGCAATTTCAGTTCATTGCACTGAAATTTTGTTCTCTAAGTGCAATTTAGAGGCATAAAGTACTTAGAAGATAATGGTTCTAGTTCAACCAAATCAATTCTGCAATCCACTCATGGTGCAGTGAATGAGGTCTGGTCAATGTAGAAACTGATATTCTCACTCCTTTCTATTTTAAACAAGGATTTGGTATTTGCTAAATAGGTTGAGGTGGCATTAATAGTGAAGGAACCTTTTAGTTGGCACTTTTTATACTGACAGAAAAAGTGGTTACAGAAACACTTGACTGCTTGAAAACCCCTTTCCATAATTTTAAACTGACAATAAATTTCAGTCTACCTTACCAACATATCCATTATCCAACATGATCCATTAAGAAGTCTTGAATGTCCCAAACTCAGTCTTAAACCGCTAGTAGTAATTTGGAGGACAAGTATTTAGGAGTGGAACGAATGCGACTTGAGCTGATATAAGAACAAGGATAGCTGCAACACAGCAAAACAGAGCACTTCAGTCCTCAAATCCTGGAGAGATATAATAACCTTCTAAGCACAAAATAAAAATAATTGCTGACATTTATTTCTGTTTTGTCTTGAACTGAATGGAATATTTGTTACAGTAAAAAAAAAAAGTGTACTTTTGTATAAAATAATATTTTTTTTATTCTTATTGTAGAAATTGTGAAATTATTTTTTTTGTCTTGATTATAACTCTATATTGCTTTTATTACATTTTAAATCACATCTGTCATTACAAAGAAAAAAATATATATTTACCACATGTAGTAGGCTTACATTAGGTGCCATAAGTCTCCACCAAATCTCTTGGTGTCTGTCCTCAATACAGCCCCTACAAAGACCTATTTTTCATAAAATTAATATTGGGATCTTTTACTGGACTGTGAGAAGCTTGGGGAGTCCCACACCGTGTGTATATGGAAGAGGAAGGGACAATACAAGTGTGCTTTAGATACAAGTTGTATCCTGCCAAAAAATGCTGAACAAAATGCCAGTTGCAGTGACACACATACAGTTGGCCCCAAGAAAACATTGTGTTTTTGTTCTATTTTCACAAGTAGTGGAGGTTCCAATTGAAGTTAATTCACACTTGGATTTAAACTATTTAGGACTTGGATTTTAGCAATCCAAGCTAAGTTTTGCATTCATATATCTCACACATATAATTGAGAGATAAAGTGTAGGCCCATGGAGCAGAGGAAAAAGAGGGGCCACAACAGGAGTTAGGTAAGTATGCTGAATGCAAATGTGCTGATAAGGAACATGTGGACTGAAGTGAGAGCAGACTGTTAGAAAGATTAGCAGTTGCTTCTCAGACTTTGTCTATTCACTAGGTGGAGGAAGAGAGAGGACCTGTCTTTTTTTTGGCAAAACGTAGAAAAAAATTAAATCGGATCCGGTCTCATAATTTGATATGTGAATGTTACCATGCTACTGTTATTCCGCACAAATAACCTAATGGCATTATTTATAAGAAAGTATAGGTCAGACCCCTTCAGAGTTATAATTGACCAGACCACATCCCAAGTTTGAAACTATGAAATCATTTTTGCTTAGGCAACCAGATAATGTTATTTAGTTGCCTAACCAAAAGTTATTTTGTGGCAATAATAATAAATTATAAATAGTGCATAGATTACTTTAAAGATATAAAACACATATCTTAAAGCACAGCAGTTGTATTCTGACAGCTGTGGTTGGCCATGGTATTATTTTGTATTTTAAATGTTTAAACATTTACAAGTTTATTAAAATTGTGTTTACATGTTCAAATTAAAGTGCAGTTGAAGCTGTCCAACAAGTAGAACAGTGACAGACCACAAACTATAAAACTAACTATAAAACTGTTGATAGTACTGACTATATTTCCATATACTGAATATATTTCCACAATCTAAATCCTCTGTAAGAACCGCCAAAACACCCATAGGTGTAAAATGTAGAAATTTTATAATGCACTCTATTATTATATGTATCAACTATATACAGTTATACAAATATGTATATATATATATATATATATATATATATATATATATACAAAAACTATTTTTTTCACTTTTTTTTGTGGCCCATCGATATATTTTCAAAATCCATGAATATATTCTCTGATTGAATACAAGATGCCCCAAACAGTTACAAAAATGGCATATAGTAAATAAGGCTTATTTCCAGAACTATTGATTCAGAAACTCATGCATAAGTACTGGCAGTCGCCTCTGTTATTGTTTGAATATAGATCATTTTAAATTGTTGGGTCACATAAAAGTCCAGGATTGTTTACTATTTTCATTTGTGAAAAAAGGAAGAAACCAAGCTCAAATATTCTTTAGCATGATATATCTTCAGGTCAAGGTCAGTCAAAGTTTTATGTTTTTATCCAGGGAGGAGGAGCGGGAAAAGTAATACTGTAAACAAGTTTAGGTGTAGGTTTTATTCCATGAATATAAAATAAAATATTCATTTATGCTAGACTTTAGTACCTGTGGTTGCGATTTGAGTCAGCAGAGTCTCTTAAACAAATTGACCACTCCATGCCAACATAAATGAAAAAGAATAAAACAAAGGATCTACCAAATGCAAAGCCACTTTTACAAGGCAATGCAATTCATAACATTTCAGTAAAGTTTGCAGCTAAACTTTGGGAACTTTTTCTATTGCAAAAAAAGCACAGTATTTAGGGTCAAGCTCCAAATGTGCTGAGTAACATCACTCCTATCCTACAAATGATTTTCTTCATACCTGGCAGCAGCATTTTTAACCTTTTGGTGTATAGAAGGAGGCCTTGTTAAGGCTTCCGAATAACTGTATAACTAATGTGGACACTTTCTATTGAATGTTTATTGTCTGGGTCTTTTGCTACTTTTTAAGTGTTTCTTATTAACCTGTTAATGCTATAGCAATGCTATACTTCTCTACCACTTCTATTTTTTGCCATTTAGTTTAAGGTAGAGTTACCTGAAAGTATAGTTGAATGTGTAGGTTTTTTAATTTGGTACATGTGTGTGTGGGGGTGAGGGGGAGGTGGGGGTTTGAAGTTACTTCCATAATTTTACCAAATACCTATGGATAACCTAGAGGGATAGAAAAGTTCTTTGCACCTTTTCCCAAAAATAACAAAGTTGTTTTTCAGCTACTAATTAAAGTAAAAGATACCCTTTTACTATAGCATTTTTTAAATAAAAAATGTTCCCAAAAGATATGTGCATTTAACATATTGCAGGCATGGTATTTACTTGTAAGATGCTCCTTTGGGTGTGTAGACATAAAAAATCCCTGAGACTGTTACTGGGTGCCATGTCAGCAGCCCATCAGATTCAGAGCTGTCATTTACAAATTATTAGTATAACCTATCTGCTTCATCCCTTGCTGCTACATAAAAGGGTATGTAGGGTGATAATGGGAAAGGGAAGGAGAACCTAGGCCAGCACAGAGAGTAATTAAACAACCCTACTGTTGTGCTTATGATTGCACAAACTCCAATTTTTGTGTAGCACAAAGGTCTGTGTCATTTAGGTTTTTATGACTTATAAATATGTTTGGCCAGTCTAAGAAACTGCAAAGAGAATATCAGATAAAAAGAGATTGTACAATCCGACCCTAATGTTTGTGGTCAGTTCAAGGACAGTTACAGGCAGTTACAATGCAGTGCATTGAGAGGTTACACACTATTTAGGACTATTGCAGTTACTACTACAATAACCCACATATTTTTTTCTAAAACATTAGGAATTTATTCCTAACTTAATTATAATTCTTGATATATTTCAAGGAGTAATCCAGTTTAAACTCTTTTACTAAATATCACTAACTGGTCAATCTAAATCAACCAGGCCTATGTTCAATCTCTGCATGCTGCCAGAACCCTGGTGAAGTAGAACATTTCCTCCACATAGTATGACAGTACATATAGAGTACATATATACACATATGTCTCGAAGAGAAGTCATCTGACTGTCCTGCTCTTCCAAAGATATACAACCAAGCAGTGTGTTTATTAGACACCAAAGAAGACCTATAACTCCAGTAAATATGACTTTTTTTTCAGGAAAATGTATCCTGTATTACTTTTTCCATCTTCAACAGAATAAATTCAATTGAATAATAACAATATACCCTTTTATAAAGTAATCTGCAGACTGAGAGGAAATACAAATCTAATAATATTCACGGATCATGATGACCTCTTCATCTGCACTTTTTGAGGGTTATTCCTGATGTTGCTAGGGGTTTCATCATTTCAAATTTGTGACTCTCAGGTCAGTGTAAGTGACACCAATGATCTTTTGGCTATATGTAAGGATGACATTCTTCCTATTGGCCTGTGAGCTGTGGATATAGTAATTATAGGGGGGGGAGGGGGGGTCCCTAAAGGCTTAAACATGGCTTCAAGGGTTCCCCATGTTAAAAAGGTTGAGAAGCACTTGTCAATTGTATATACTTTATGCATCTTTTGTTGAAAATAAAGATAAGGGGTTAGGTTTTGGAACATATGTATTGTTCATATGTATTTCTAAAATACAAAACTGTTATTCCTTTTGTAGTTGTACTTTTACTTTACATCTTGTACCTTTGTCATATTCAAATGTCCTAATAACTTAAACGATTCCATATTCCTTCAATTACTGATCTCAGTTGCCTGTTTGCAATCAATAAACCGATGGTGTAAGTTGATTTTACATTTTTTTCACCATCATATGTAACAAGAAAATCTGATCTATGGTTAACTTGTTTTTTTCTGAATTGTGCACTGATGGGCTCCCACAAGTTTAGCGTAACTTCCTACCTTAATGATCAAAGTTTTGTCATGACTCAATGTGACTTTTAGCAAGGAGACACTGTAATAATTCTTGCATGTTGCTTTATCTTCTTTCCTCAGGCCAGGACAAATTATTCACAATTTATATTCTGCTGGCATTCATTCCTCCTTTCTTTCTTCAGTCATTAGCTTGTGTATACACTTCCATAAAGTTAGTCCTCCTTGATTTGTGGTTTGTGAACATATACTATTCTCTCCTGGTACTTTTTTTTTAGTTGTTTAATGGCTGTTTCTGTTTTACCATGGGACTTTTAATTTTTTTCCTGGGCAGTAAAAAATATGACAACATCATTCTAATAATATTTATTATATATATATATTTGGTTTTCAATATCTTTATTAAATTTTCAATTTTCATAAAAAGAACAAAACAAAAACATAATATATAACAAGTCATACCTTTCTTAATTATAATACATAGAGAAACAGTGATACAACATGGCATTATATCCACTGCAAATCCACCTTCTCTGTTATGCCTCATAACACAATATATTCTGCCCATCAATAATAAATCAAAATTTATTTTAAAACATCATTATTCCAGTGGCCTAATTAGCAATAAATGCAAAAAAGTTTTATTATAAAATAAAAAAAAAAAATTCATGTAACCTAAGTGGCTTAAACAAATGTGTAGCTACCAGTGAATATTCTATTTTAAAAAAGAGGGGGTAAAAAACGCAAGCAATAAAGAAACAGAAGACCAATAAACTGCCTGGGCTGGATGGTTTTACTGCAATTTATTAAAAAAAATTTGCGGAAGAATTGGTCCCTTTTTTGAACCAAATGTTTATTAGGGTATTGGAGGGGGAGGGATTGTACCCCAGTATGTTGGAAGCGGCAATATGTATGCTCCCAAAACCAGATACTGATACTACAACTTAGGCCAACTTTAGGCCAATTTCCCTGCTTGACCTCGACACTAAGTTATTGGCAACAATATTGGTGTCGTGACTGAGTCAGGGAATGAAGTCCTTGATAGCACTGGATTAAACAGGGTTTATCCCAGGGAGTCAGGCAGGAGATAATCTCCGTAGGATGTTGCATTTAACGTACTTGGTACAAAACTTTTAATTACCGGCTATGTTTTTGAGCTTAGATATAAAGAAGCCTTTTGATTCTGTGTCTCGGTCATATTTATTGGGATTGTTGAAATATTGGTGATTTGGGACCCATTTTTGTTCATGGGTCTCCTCACTATTTGCAATACTGAAAGTCTTTAAACAAAACATGGGCCTTCGTTCCCCTTATTTTTTCATAGGTAGGGGCACTGGACAAGGCTGTCCGCTGTCCTTACTGTTATTTGCCTTAGCAAGAGAACTGTTGGCACAGGCGATATGCAGACATTCTGATATAAAAGGGATGGAAATAGGAGATTATCAAGATAAACTAAGCTTATTTGCAGATGATGTCTTGTTATGTATTACAAATCCATTAGTGTCACTACCGAATCTTCTATCCCTGTTAACACAGTTTTAAAAAAAATCTGGATTACAGGAATAGCTCATAAAGCAAGGCATTAAATATTACAATATCCAAGGAATTGATTAAGTTACTGCAGGAATCATTCCTATTTAGATGGTAGGAGTGGCGGCTGAGATACTTAGGGGTTTATTTTACATCTAATTATAAGAAACTTAATGCTGATAATATAGAGAGAATGTTAGCTTTTACCTTGGGATCAAAGAGACCTAGAATAGCTAAACAGGTTTTATATCGCCAGAAATAAAGAGGGGAGTTCGCGGTACCAGAATTTTATTTCTACTATAAAGCACCTCACATTGCCCCTTTAATATTGTACCATGAACAGAAAAGGAAACCACTATGGGTCCATTTGGAAGAACGTGACCTCACACATGTGTCTATTGAAAATGTCCTTTGGTTCCCCTCTTGTAAACGGGGACTTATTACTAATCCCATACTTAGTCATTCTTTGCAGGTCTGGGATCAAACCAGAAAACGCTGTGGTTGGATATCTCCTCACTTACTAGTGGCAACAATAAAGAGAAACCCATTTATTTTGCCTGGTTTTGAAAACCCAGATAGGTTTCAGTTATGGAGGAACAAGGGTCTTTATAGAATATGTCACTTTTTGGGTATAGCAGAAATTACTTCTTTTGTGACACTATAGGATAAATTTGGTATCCCTACAAATTAAATATTTATATATTTGCAGATAAAACATTTCCTCCATTCTTGACTGAAAGATAATGAATATAATAGACCCTTAAGCAACTTTGAACAAATGTGTATATGAGGTTCTTTGGCCAAAGGGGTAATAACAGCATTATATGATGATGTGGACACGTTGGGTAGAGGACCTAGGGCATAATTTGGGCCGAGAAGATTGGGAACACATGTGGGACACAGTGGCGCACCGTAATATAAATGCCTTGGCTCAGGAAACTAACTATAAACTTATGATGTGTTGGTATATGGTGCCTGTGCGTTTGGCAAAAATTTCATCTGAGCATAATAATATATATTTTAGAGGCTGCAACAAGGAGGGTATTTGTATCATATTTGGTGGGATTGTCCCAAAATTAAAAGGTATTGGACAAGAATATATCAAATGGCCTATACATTGGTGGGTAAATAGTTTCCAAAATGTTCAGAAGAAGTATTGTTAAATCTTCAACCGCCAAATTGTACCAAGATGAAGATTATATTAATGACTTATTTAATTACGTCAGGTAAGATGATATTGACCAAAGCTTGGAGGTCTTCTATTCCCAACATGTAACATGTTAAACAAAAAATGATGTGGTTTTTGGCCAATGGGAAAATGAGGGCAATCCTCAAGGACAGTATGGCCAAATTCCAGAAAGTATGGAGACCCTGGATTGAGTACTATAAGCCTATGGGATGGGATGGGGAATTCCTAATTATATGATTAAATGGTGAAGACCCTAGAAAGTATTGGTAAAATTAATAATAATTTTTTTATAGGTTATACCAGGGATTAACAGTAGTAGGATAAATTGGGGTAAAAGAAGGTCTAAGTAAATATTTACAGATACTTAGTAGGCAATGATACTTATATACAGATGGTATTGACTTTAGTGGCTTATAGACGATAGTTAGTTAGTTAAAGGATAAGTTAAAAAGTGTTTGTTTTTTTTGGGAAAAAATGTAAAAAGCATTATATAGTGTATTATTCATCCTTTTTTTTTTTTGGAGAGAGACTCACTTTTCACTATCATTTTTTCCTCCCGTTTTTTAAGGGAGGTCATAATATTCACAATAAAGTTTGTTGGTTTTTATGAAAATTTTTAGGTTTAAACAAATGGTAATTTTTTTGGGTGATTGTAGTAACACAACAAAAACACTAGAGCTAATATATATATACTTGTATTTCTACTTTTATCATTTGCCACTGAAACACTTTTTTATTACAATAAAATTTATTCTTTTTTTTAAACAATACTCCTATACTTTCAAGCTTGTCCATTCCTCCTGCATGCCTATTTAACATTTATTTATTTATCGAGTACATTTATTATTACTTGTTCTTTTCTTTCTGTACATAACAAGCAGGGCTGGATTTCTCATAAGACCACCTATCCTGTGTTTTAGGGTGCCATGGTAGTGGGAGGGGGCAAGAGTGGTATTTGTTCAGCTCCAGATGTGTACCTGGGTGAGGCTAGTACAGTACTAATACCTTCCTTCCCATTCCAGAGTCCAGACCCCTGATACAAATTAGCCAACAGTTGCATTTTACTATTTATGGACTCACATGTTCAATATAAGGAGGAACCATAACTCATAACTCCTGTAAGGAAACGCTTATCAGGCTGGCGATTCCATACTGTGCGCCACCCCAGTATCCCACACAGACTATTTTGTCTTGCAATGTCACCTGCAGCAGCAAAGAGAATAAAGAATTACCAGCAGCTCCTGCTTCCTTTTAGCTGTGCAGCCTGATGTATTTTATCAGCATCCCAAGCACACACTGTGAGGCTGTGCACAGCTGAAGGAGATTTTAAAAGCAGATTAGTTCCTGACTCTTTCCTGTGCTGCCATTGGCTGATGGGACTTTTATAACCTCTTAGCTCCCACTCTCCAATGCTTGTTGTAGTGTTTAACTGGACTGACTTACTGATGGTGTGTATTTGTGAGTTTGTGAGCCCCTGTGAGTTTCTGCTGCCTGGACTGACCTTTTGACTGTGACCCCAACTCTGCTTGTGCCTTGCCCTTGTGTACCTCATCTATGTATGACCTCTGGCTCTTTATTCTGGACTTGTCTCTGTTAGAATCTTGGTACTGCATTATCTGTGGGCTCATTTGAAAGCCCTTCCCCAGGCACCATCCCTTGCACACTAAGTAATGGGGGCTACCATGTGCTGGGAAATGTAACCAGTCTCCCAAGGCTTCCTATAGGTGAAGAGTGCATAAATGTAGGGGTTCAATACACTGCAATGTTCGACATTACAAAAATCATATATTTCATCCAATTTCATTCAAATAGTAGAGTTATTAGAAAATAACTCCAATAGTATATAAATTTAGTGAAATAGAAACAGATAAAACCAACTTTTAGAAAGATATACTACATACATAAATCATATATGAGTAATGGATCAAATCATAGAGTTACCAAATATATATAAAGTAGGAATAATTATAATTATCAAATGTTATGTTTGTAAATTTAGATCACCTGAACCCCGTATGTATACATACATACATAGAGAAGCCCACTATGGCGAAACACGTAGGGTACTACGGTTGATATGAATGGGTTCATATCTACTTAACCATTCTATGGTGATGTATATTTGTTCAATATTAGCTGAAACCTGTATAGTGCTACAGCAGGCCTGAACAAAACATTGTATGTATTGCAAGAAACTATTGTGACATACAGAGAAAAGGTTGTAATTTTTTTTTTGTAACTTTATGTGAAAATTGATCAAATCCTGTATAGATCATAAGAGTAGTGTTGATGTTCGAATTCGGGTTGTCCCTATATTCGACCCGAATATGGCTGTTCGAATTCGGGTATACCCGAACCGAATTTTGCTGCATTCGACAGCAAAAATTCGGGAGGAAAAAAAAAATTTTTTTTTTTTCTTAAATTATTTATTTTGTATGTGTTTTTTATTTTAAACTTGTTTTTTTTATTTTTTACAGGTTATCCTACAATGACATTATGAATCATAATGCCATTGTGGGATTCCTGGACCGTGGGAACTGTGCGGTCAAAGCTAATTGAAAGCAGGTGCCTTCAATTAGCTGTAACCGCAGGCAATAGGAGGGCAATGAATGGAGATACTATGTTCATTCATTACCTCTACTTCTCTGTGATTGGCTGAGAAATAGACCAATCACAGAGCAGTAGAGGTATGAATGGAGATAGTATTTCCATTCAACCTCTATTGCCCTCGTATTGCCTCCAGGATCAGTGGAGCAGAGCTGTCAGCATAAAGCTCCGCTGATTGCTCTGCTCCCTGAGGAAAGGGAAAGCCTGATCAGGATTTCCCTTTCCTCAGCAACTCAGGGAGCAGAGCAATCAGCGGAGCTTTATGCTGACAGCTCTGCTCCCCTGATCCTGGAGGCAATACGAGGGCAATAGAGGTTGAATGGAAATCAGACCACCTGAATTTTTGTGCTATATTCGGCCGAACAGCTGCCGAATCGAATAGTGAGCTATTCGACCAACACTACATAAGAGAATATTATGACTTATGGGTAAAAAGGATATTCTTTCATAATTTTGTATGTAAACTTGTACTACAAATCATATTTTCTATATTTGTGCCGAAAGCTCTATCTTTCTCTGTCTTTTATTTAATTACCTTTATATAAACCAGAGTTATGCACAATCAAAATATATAGATTTCCACCACACACTACTCTAATGATATAAAAAATATAACTAGATGTGGTAAACAGTTACTTTTATTTAAAATGTCTTACAAAATAACATTTTCAGTAAATTCATTTTGGCAAATGACTTTTATCATTAAATAGTTTAGAAAGTAAGAGAAGTAATAGTCATGTGTAAAGACCCGTACTTATCTGCTGTACTAGCTAGTCAGCAGGGAATCAAATATTAGACAGTAAGTATGGCATAATACTTAAACTAAAGGGTTTTAGACTTGAACAAACTACATTTCAACTTTATCTCTCTGCCCGTTGGCAACAAATGATTCAGTCACAGTGGAAGCCTGCACAGTAAAAGACCTGTTAAGAATGTAAAAAGCCAAGATGTCATTTTTAAATATCCTTAATATGCTTTGGTAAAATATTTGCAGATTCAAACAATGACTTTATTCTTCATATTGTTTATTAAATGTTAAAAATGAATGAAAGTAATAGTTCAACAAAAACAGAATTAACTAAAAAAAATGTCAAAAAAGATCAATGCAAAGATCATTTATCCTTCACAAGCATTGTCAGTGGCTGTATATGGTGGAATATTACCATAAATCTGAGACAAAGCAGTTGCCATCGGAACAATTTATTTTCATGCAGAATGCAGTATATAGATTACCCTGGCTGGAGTCGTGCAGGAAAAGCATAAAAACACATTTGTGACCAGACGTGACTTCCACCCATAAATGCCTGTGTTATCAATGTTTACACAGCTTTCTGTAATGGAAACCACTGGGCACCTATCCTGGGAAGCAAGCTATTGGCAATGGTGTATTATACAACTTCAGAATAAATGGAAATGTTTCCAAAAAACATTGTAGCATCAAGAAATGAATCACATAAAGTACAGGAGTTCAGATAACATTCTGCTTGTTCATTTTGAGATTTTCTCTATCAGAGCACTTCACATTGTAATTTAGTTTGTGTTGAAACGTCAGATTCAGGAACTCAAGCAGAATTCTCACCAACAGAGTCCTCAAGATACATAAGAAAGTGTTAGGTGCCATTTACCACAAAATGAGCTTTTGGTTTTGGTTATTCAGTGATTCACATTATCATTTATGAATATATTTAAAAGATATTTAGAATAAATTAGGCAAAAAACTTGGCTTATGTTTGAATGTTATTTGTTTAGATTCTGAATGCTGCTGTTAGGGGAATTTAAAGAACTTGAAATCAAGTAAACTTAGGTCTTTTTATTAGTAGAAAAAAATAAAAAACACTTTCCTAAAACTCATTACATTTTTTGATATCTTAATAGCTTCCGTAAGTTTAGCTATAAGAAGGTTATCCTTTAAAGGTTTATTCAAGCATACATATGAACAAAGTCCTCTACTAGCCAAGGTGAAGCTACCAAAGTCTACCCCCTACATATACATGTAGAAAAGTGTTTACATCATACGGCAAAAAAGTAGAGTTCAGGTTTGAGAAGAAAAAATCTATGAAAGATGCTGGAGATGTGTAGTAAATACATGCATTTAAGTGTCTGCTAAGGGCTCATTGAATCTGAAGAGAAGAGTTCTGGACAGGAGGAATTATAAATGATGCAGCTGTACTCACAGTGATACTAAAGTGTTTAGTTAGAAAAAATCTGTTTCCTCCACAGTACTTCCTGAGCCTTATTAAGCCTGCCCACCCTCTCAGTTACATCCATTGGACATTCAAGTAACACTTTGCTATAAAATGAGGACTAATTGATTGAAGCTATCCAAGGCTAGAGAGGATACACTTTCATCAGTGAACCTGGGTGATCCAGCAAACCTGAAATGGATCTGGTGTAGGTTTGCCACCCAGGTTCTGTGGGTGGGACCACCCAGGTTCTCTAAGGAAAGTTTATCTTCTCCAGCTTTGGAGAGCTTTAATAAATCTGGCCCCATGAGTGAAGCATAAGAGAGGAAAGCGTTGATTGTCTGCAAGTCCTTTACATTGTGATCACACTGTTCAGCAGATTTTTTCAAAATACTGAATGATAATGCAAAGCAAATTCTGTCCCCCTCTACATTGATGCACTAAAGTTGGGTGCATCCTCTACCCACCTTTCTGTCCACCTTAAATACAATGCAGCATTTTAGCAGTGTCCTTTCTTTTTTCCCATTTTTTGGCAATTTTCTATTTCATTAGAGCAACAATGCAATAGTAAGGCAACAACACTAGTGGGAAGCTGGCTTTCCAACCGTATGTTCTCATTGTCCCTATTTTTTACCTGCATGAGATACCTCATTCCCTGACTGTTGCCTCAAGGCTTGACAGTTCTGTAACAGTTTCTCCTCACATCCATTTTGTTCAGCAAGCTTCCCACTCTCCCATGGCAAGCTAGTCATTTTATTGGCAATATTAAAAAATACATTAATTAACCAATATTATTGGCCAATATTATACAATTTAATTTTTGTTTGTCTATTTTTTTTAGTTTGTTTTGTGTATGGTTTAGAGCAGTGGTCGCCAACCTTTTCAGTCTCGCAGGCCCCTAAAATTACCAGCTTCTGACCGCGCATGCACGGGAAGCCGGTGTCTATCAAAGGGGGAGAAACATCCCACGTAGTGACATCATCATGACATAACTCCGCCCACTCTTCCATTGCAGATCTGAGCCTGCAATGGGAGAGTGGGTAGGTTGTGTCAAGGGACACAGCCCGTCCACTTCCCTGAGCCGGAGATTTGTACGGCGGGATATGGTCTGCGGCTCTTGCCAGTGCACCCTGCCAGCGAGGTCCCTCTCCTGACCCTGCTCGGGGGGGTACCAGCCAGAGCTGCGGACCACCCAAATTTTCTCGCGGACCACCCGTTGGCGACCGCTGGTTTAGAGTGCTGCTTACAGTCACATGATCTTGGTCTTGTTGATCTTTAAAATGCATTTCCTAACCCAGGCACAAAGTTGTTGATGTTTTACGTTGAATGTGTTGCACTAGAATACAATGTTTCTTTTTTTTTACTCGATATTGTTATACTTTAATGAACATTTTTTGAAACCAAAAACGCCATTACTACTTATCACTATTGATGATAATTATAAAAGTATTGTTTGATTATGATTGAGACCTTGTAGTATTAGCAAAAATAATATTTGCTCACATGTGTTTGTGAAGTACACTTTGTGGTAATGAGCTTTTAAAACAACATTTTTTTTTTCAACAGGGGAGGGAATGAGTGCCTGGAAAACATGGGAAAAGGAGCCTAGAGCTGCACCTGTTGCCCTAATTTGATAATGAAAAATATTAATTTGTGTTATTCTATTTAAAGGTACCTGCTGCTTTAGCTGTTACATGGTGCACTGGATCTTCCTCCTGTACGGGAAGCTGACATTACCTGGCTGATATGAGCAGTGGCAGTTCTGAAATGGGATCATTGTGCTGAATGCTACTGAGTTGTGCCGTGTCAGAGCTTTAGACAAATATATATCTGGGATGGCATTGGTGCCTTTGGAAATAGATGTGAGCCTTTTAATGCAATACACAATAGCCAGAGGTATTTTGTAAACTGAATAAAAAAGAAAAGTTTTTTTTAAAGCGGGAGAGTAAAAGGAACAGCAAAAAAAAAATGGGTCTAAGGTGACATGAGTTTTATTTTAAACAATCTTTGTTCAATGTAATCTTGATTGAAATGTTTTTTTTTAATTATTATTATTATAATTGTATTATTATTTATATTATATATTTTATATATTTATATTATATTTATATTAATATTATTGTAACTTACAAACAAATAAAATACACTAAATGTTCTTTTCTATTTCCTTTTAATTTAATAGATAGTTCAGGAAGTCTAATAAATAAACCTCATGGCTTATATTTATGTCTACATATCCTGGCAACCAGGGTTCAAACCACTTGGAATGAATGAAAACAACTAAATTGCAGAGATGGTACTAGGAAATATCTTGCTTCTGTATTGATGAGTCTCTGATAAAAGCTACATTTTGTGCCTTCTAATAACTCTTGTTCCTATTGAAGCTTCCAGACATCTTGCTCTGCAATACTCTGATAGATGCTTGACATTCTTATTTTACAATATTAGTTTTTGGGGAAAAATAAGTAAACGTACAATGGGTTCGTATTTACGATTTTATATGATGTCTTTTGGAGACAATGTTTTGACTTGAAAAAAATAGGTCTAGAAAAAAAGTTTAGGCTTATGCTTTTATGTTGTTCATTTGAAAAAGGATAAAATTTAACATTCTGTATTGTATATGTTAATAGAAGATGGAGGCAGTAGACGATAATAGAAACAAAATTGACCTATTTGTTTTTTACTATAATTCTTCTTGAACCCTTTAACAGAAGCTATTGAAGACTTTCACAAAAAATATTGGTAATTGAGGTGTCTGGAGATAATGGGCCTAATTTATTAAAGCTCTACAAGGCTGGAGAGGATACACTTTCATCAGTAAACCTGGGTAATCCAGCAAACCTGGAATGGATCTGGAAAATGCTCTTAATATAATCAACAGAAAAAGTATTCACAATATTTTGCTGGTGGACTGCTTACATAATTGAAAGCTAATTGATGAGATTAGCAGATTAACTACCTTTATCAGACCTATAAAATGAAGAATTGTTCTTTACTATTTTATTTTAATTTAAAATTCTTTCTTACATCATGCATAATAAAATCTATTCCCGAATATTTCTTCATGATTACTACTAGATTGTAGGGCAGGGTCCTCTCCTCCTGTATCACTGTCTGTATTAGTCTGTCATTTGCAACCCCTATTTAACATACAGCGCTGCATAATATGTTGGCGCTATATAAATCCTGTTTATTAATAATAATATTAATAATAATAATAATAATTCTTATATTTACAATACATTCTTAAGTATAAACAATATAGAGAAAGAAGAGAAGCTCTGGTGATCACACCAGTAGATGGCACAGTGCCCTCATATAACATGTGTAACAAACTCTTTTGGATAGAGACAAGAGACATGAATTGTAACACACTTTAATTGAGAAAGAAGCATATTCTACTGGTGGTCAACAATTATCCACAAATTATAATTTAGGAGCAATCATAACTAACTCAAAAGTACAAAATACTTTAAGCAGTAATAAGGGGAAAATATATATAATGACTAAGCTCATTTTCCTTTTGTCATTTTGATTTGATTTTATATTATTCCCCTTTTAAATACTGTAAATGAATGTATATGAACATATTTATATATTTTTTTATTGGCATTTCTATCACTTTTTTGAATGTTAGCAGTGATGGCCGCATTTTGTGCCCTAGTATGATATTCAAGTCAAAGAATTTTCCTGTATTTTCAGGTGAAATAAGTTCCTCAGTTTTATGTTCAATTAAATAAATCAAACAGGTGTGTTAAGTATTATTAACACTAGCTCGGTGGTAGTTTTATATAAAGAAATTAATTATTTTAATGTATCAATTTTCTGATTTAGACATACACATATTTTTCCTACAACACGGTTTATTATATTACAAATGACTCATTTGCAGATGATCAGCAGAGTTACAGCTCCATTATCTCTCAAGATGTTCAGAATTCTTTTCTAATTAATAAGTAACATATTTTTGTGTTTTATTTGTTAGTACTAATCTTGGTGTTGTTTTCATAAGATTGGTTTTACATTGCTTTTCTTCAGGGCAAATAAACATAATTAAATACACATGTAATGTTTACATTGATGGCAGAGATACATTGATTGTATTTAAAAATGCAACAGGCTCTTCTGGAAAAGAAAATTATGTCTATATCATGTTATTACTAAAATTAGAAAGACATCTGTACTGTTTTAGTCCCTTCCTGTGTTTTGTCCTTCCCTCTGCTTTATATTAAATATTTTAATACATTTACACTTTAAAGATAATAATTAGAAAATACAGAACTACAAACTAGCCTATACTAGAAACTCAGCCAATGACATTTTGTTTTGTTTTGTTTTTTCGATCACTATTGGTGGATAAATGATTTTCGCTCTCAAGCGTTACAAAGACCAAGATATGAAGTTACAGATAATTACAGAAAAACAGATTCTGCATTTCCAATTTCTCAGAGTTCTGCTGTTGAATGCAATGTAGGTTGGGGGAGCTTTCAATGTTACTACAACCTCAAAAATGAAGGAAATGTAATTTTCTGTAGGGGTTACAGAGCCACTGCTAGCACTCCCAGCCACTGCTAGCAGTGCAGGTGGAATCAGGACTGTCGAGGGGTCACAGAGCTTCCAATATATATACCTTGCAAACCGAATATTCATTTAAACTGGGCTAATCACCACAATTTTTACTTTATATAAAAGGATACAGAACCCTTTTATATAAAGTAAAAATGTGCTTGTTTTTATCTTTTTTTTAAAAAAAGGGGGGGAGTCCCACCCATTCTGTATTTACCACCACAGAAGTAAAGACTGAATAGAAGTGCAGAGCCTCCTGGGATACGTTGCGAATCCCTGGGGGCTTCAGGCTGCTCTATCTGCACGTCTGATCTATCCAGGCATTAAAAAAAAATGTGATCTTATACATGTGCAGTGTAAAAATATTTTTACTTTAGTCAACAAATAACATGCCAGCAAAAAGTCTTATTTGTTGTTTTTTCTTTTTACCATGACTGGGCAAACATAGCTTCACACCTTACTAAACTTAGTGAACACTCCTAATTCCTTTATTATTTAACCCTTATTATGTGAAAGCAAAATAATTACTATAATTTACCAAATTGTTAGTACAACTCGGCAACTCTGAGTTACAAAGTTTCCAAACAGTCATGAAAACTTCACAACTTGAAGATTTGAACTGCTCCAATAATTTGCAGTTTTTCATATTCTACTGTGTTTTTTTTATGCACATATTTGCATATGAATACTGCATTCACACTGGACAAACGCGGAGTAGTGCAGGTCTCGGAGTACAAATATAACTTCATCATTTTCACTACCAAAATATTTTTTATTTGAAAAACGAGGCCTGCAGTATAACTTTCTTTGCATATTTGTTTAAATTGTTTTACACCACCTAGTAAAGATCCAGTACATCAATAAATGATTAGTATTTCTAGCTATAAGACAGACATATAAAACACTTCAAAGATAAATAACATTGGCAGACACATTAATATTAGGAAAAAGAATAACAGTAACAAATTTAGGAATTTAAACCAAGCTGATAAAATTAGGCATGCCATTTAGCAAAACTATGCAGTTTGGATGGCGTTACATAAAGATTCATGTAAATAGGGCAAGCATTTTATTTTATATGTCACCATTCAGCAACATCCTCAAATAGATGTTCTACATGAAGATCAATAAAGGTTGGTCACGAAGAAAGAAAACAATTCTAAATGTCATAGAAAGTTGTCTGGCTAAAGGTATACTTAAAAGTAAAGAACAATTTTATAATGTTAATAGCTTGATATATTAACCAATCTATGTGGAATTTCATATTTCATTTCACTGTACAGGAGCACTCTCTACAGGCAGCTTTATTCAAATACAAAACATCACTATTTCCAAGAACATTGTACATTAAACATGTACGTAGTGTTGTTTTGTCTGCTACATTTCATTGTATCACTGGGAGAAAAGTCTTAAAACATTAGGAAAAATGTTCAACCTCCAGCAATAGTTCATGTTATGGGTTTGATTTAATAAAGGAATGGAGAAAGTTACTTTACTAAAGTGAATGCTTATTTATTATGAAGATGTGATGTACCTAAGGTGAAGATAAACTCACATTTTCAGCTTGGGGTTTTGGATGATATGACCCCAGGTTATACTGATCTGTCTGGGTTTTACCTTAGTTTATCCCCCCTAAACTTCCAACCCTGTCATAAATCCCCCCTGTCCACCCCCCGCTGGGCTCTTCATCTGTGAGGCAATGAAGAGGAGACTGAAGGGGCTCATGGGTGATTGACATAATCAATCAAAGAGAAAAAAACCACTAAACTAGCTAACCAATCTTTAGGAATGAATTCAGCAACAGCAGCTCCTATAGTATAGGTGCCCTTCAATCACATGGACAGGGTCCATTCTCTCAAAAGGCCACATAGGCCATATCCTATGGTGTCATGGTAATGAGGGACCACATTTTTTTGGCTAATAACTCACTGTGTACAAACCTTCATATCTACTTGAATGTTGGTCGTAACCTGAAATTTTCAGAATACTCAGTATTCCATCATAGCTACTAGCACCCAAACTGTCAATCTCTCCCAGCATTAAAAATATGCAGTAACAAGTTCAAAAACTTGTGAAAACACAACATTGGAGGTGCTACTTCAAAAGCAAGTGTGTCTTCAAGCTCTAAATTGAACATGCAAATTATTTACCTTGGGGGGCCACTTACATAGCAAGGAGCATTTGGGTGGGACCCCTAAATGTATGCCAGCCAGCTAACAAAACTATAACTGTCTTGCTATGCTAGCCTGTCTGCTTCCTTTCTTTAAACCAGGGAAACGTAGAAAACCAAAAAAGTGGGTGCAAGTGGCGGATACTTATGGATAAAATTCCCTAAAATCCCATGACTATGGCATCATTATAACTGCCCATCAAAATTCATTGTTGTGTATAATATTTTGAATATTGTTGGCAACCTTCTCATGTTATCTTTTGCCGTCACATATCAACAATGTCCCCCTAATGTATGATGAGCTGATGACCAATGGTGAAAGTTTGAAATGAGAAGAACAATACGCTGGATAGTAGTGACATCATGGAGTTTTACTCAAGTATACTGAGACTCTCATTCAGTGGCAGCACTCCATTACATGATCACCTTTTCCATACCTACAGCTATGCGACTCAAAGCACAAACTGACTAGACACAAGAAATGCACCTATTTTTCAGCACAAACACAAAATAAGAGATATATTTTTTAAAGCAATGCTTAGGAAGAGTTTACAGTTCTAGATGACCCCTATAAGACAGCAAATATTAATATTTTGAGTTCACATCCACTATAACAGTGATCTCCCAGCTGATGTTGCTTTAATCTTTTATTAAAAAGCCAGACAGCTTTGGGCCCATAACACTTCATGATCCACTGCAGAAGTCCTATGCTGTGTTATAGCCACAGTCTGTATTGCTTACCAACTAATTGGCAACTTCCTAACTTTTAAGGAAAATAAACTGCTCGGCTACTGACCATGGTAAACTCAGTTACTATATTCCAATATCAATGACAACAATATGCAAAACCCAGAGGAAACATATTACTTCGCAGTGGAGAATGTAGAAAATGCTCCTACCTACTTTTAAAATAATAGCCATGTTTGTTTTAAAATCCTAAGTCTCATTCTGTCACAGCAAGGAAAATTGGGAGTGTGCTGTGCTGCACAGTTCCCCAATTGTGGCCTGCTGAGCAGAGATATGAAAGGAGGATTAGGAAAAGCATTGTTTTTTATTAATTTAACAAGTTCCATTGTAAGATAAAATGCACACAGGAAAATTGCTGGACTCATGATGGTAAACTGTGCAGATTACATAGGAATTTAATACACTTTTCAAATAACATTGTCACCTTATGTTTTTCATATGGATGGGGAGAGATGACCTTTGAGATGAATTGAACGGGATGATAGAGTCACAAAGTTAACATGGATTTTTATATAAGCATTGATGTCAGATCAATTTGCTAAGTGAGTTTTGTGAAGCACAAGAGGGCTTTATGATTCCTGGTGTTTGAATCATAAATTGAAAGAAGAAAACATAAGAGGGTGGCTTTTTAGCAGAAAATTTATACACATTGAAGGAAAACACGTAATGACTGTCATTGGTGACCAATCATTTTTAATGAACAGGATGATGGAAATAGAAGATAGTTACTGGTAGAATGTATTCAATACAACCTGTTAAGCAAAAAAATGAACAAATACATAACATCCTATGCAGGTTATTATATTTGGGACACATTAGCTTCTTCTGTTGGAATATAGCATTTTATTTATAAACCATCTAAAGATTGACAGTACTGGGAGCTAGGAATGCTGCCTTTATAAAATAAAATAGATCCAGCATATGGTATATTACCATAAATAAAGTGAAAGAGTGATCTACTGACATAAGTTCCAACCTGTTCAGTAATCTAAATGTTCACTATAGTGATCAAATACATTTACTGCTACTTATTAGGTACGCTTTGCTAGTGCCAGGTTGCAACAACCTTTGTCTTCAGACCTGCCATATTTTTTCATGGCATAGTTTTAACAAGGTGCTGGAAACATCTCTTGGGGATTTTGGTCCCTATTGATATGAAAGCATCACACAATTGCTGAAGATTTGTTGTCTGCACTGTCATGATGTGATTCTCCTGTCTCACTACATCCCAAAGGTAATCTTTAAACTGAGATCTGGTGACTGTGGAAGCCATTTGGGCATAGTAAAATCATTTTGATATGATATAAGCTTTTGTGTACACTGCAGTCATAAAGTAATGTGCATGGTTAGCAACAACACTAAGGTAAGCTGTGTCACTTAAATGAGGATTTAAGGAGTGCCATATACCTATCCACCACATTATAACACCACCACCACCAGTCTGAACCAGTGATACAAACAGAATGCATCTATGCTTTCATGTTGCTGATGCCAAAATCAACCCACCATTCAAATGTCACACAAAAATCAAAGCTCATCAGACCAGGCAACACTTTTACAATTTTACAAATCACTTGTCCATTTCTGATGAGCTTGAGCTAATTGTAGCCTAAGGCGTCTGTTCTTAGCTGACTGGAGTAGAACCAGGTGTTGTCTCCTGCTGCTGTAACCCATCTGCTTCAAAGTTTAATGTGCTGTGTATTCAAAGTTCCTCTTCTGCATACTTCAATTGTAAGGAGTTGTTGTCTTTTTATCAGATCAAACTAGTAGGAACGATCTCCTCTAAACTATGACAGACCAGCCTGTATGACATCAACAACCAAGGTCACTTAAATCCCCCTTCATCCCAGTTCTGATGCTTGCTTTAAACTTTAGTGGGTTATGTTAATGACATCTACATGCATAAATAAGTTACTGCCATGTGATTGACTGAAAAAATATTTGTGTTAACAATCAGTTAAACAGGTGTACCTAATAAAAGGTCTGGTGAGTAAATTTTACTTATGATCAAACTACAACTTTTGATATAAGATTTGATATGATATACTTATGATATAACTAAAATTAGAGCTAATGATATCCAGCAATCAATAAAACTGTGCCTAAAATGACCTGTTACCTGACCTGTTAACAATTCAAACTACGCATATGAAGAAAAAAATAAAGCAGACGTTACATATAGTTAAAACATGAAAATTAGATCCAGGAATATATGCAGCTATAGTCCATATTTTGACTTGGCAACATCTCCTTCTGCCTTTCTCTTGGTAATTAAATATGATAAATGGATTATCTGAGCAATAAGAAAGTTTTAAAGGTGGGAGAAGGCATTAGGCCGAATCTTAAAAATCATCTCATCTTCAAAAACTGCTGATGGGAAGGCTTTTTAAAACAGAAGAGACTTTGTATGTCTGTCAGCTCTCTGTTCTATCACATTGTCAGATACTGAGTTCATGGTTCTGTGACAAATATGCACATTGGACCTGGACAATATGCTGTGCATTCTTGTTGATTATGGCTAAAACCTTTTGGGGTCTCAAAATGGACCAAACTTTGCAGCAGCTTACTTCCAGTTTCACAGGGGAAGTCAAGATTTTATATCAATTCAGCAGTTTGTTCAGATGTCTTTTTAGTACATTTTTTGTTAGTTTTAAACAACAAGACAAACAACAAAACAGAACCAAGCAAGGTATAGAGAGATTAACAACACAAACACAACACAAAACAAGGAGAAAATAACATATGATAGAACCAGATAACACATTTATATACTGTAATAAGAAGCAAGAGTTAAAAACCACAGAGGAGACATCTTTATATATAAGTTCATATACAGTAACTGCGCTATTTATTGGTCCAGACTCTAAAATTAAAAAAAACAGGGTTAGCAATATCCCCACTAAATAAAATATCAGAAGAGTTCTACCAAACAAACAGACTGTATTAATGCACAGGAATATCTAAGTATATGTAATTTTTTTCCTTATTTTTGATGTTGTCAGTATGGTTTTGTTTTTACTATTTTGTATTATTTCATGAAATGCCTAAAAAGTCGCAATGTAAGCTATGATCAAAAAACAAATATATGTTGGGGATATGTTTGCTGGAATGTGAGAGAGATGTTGGGTTTGTTTTTACTATTTTGTATTTTTTCATGAAATGCCTAAAAAGTCGCAATGTAAGCTATGATCACAATTTCAGTAAAAAAAAAAATATATAAGTTGGTATTATGTTTGCTGCAATGTGAGAGAGATGTTGGGTTCGTATGAGTGCAGGGGTACATAGTATCCCTTTACATATTCCCAGAAACAGCTAGGTCAATTCTAGATATGAACATGCAACACAAAAAGTATCTTTATATAATTTTTTCAACTAATATTACCCTTGCAGGATCCAGTGATGACCAAAGATGACATCCCCCACCCCTTAAATTGTAAGTTCTTTTGGGCAGGGTCCTCTACTCCCCCTGTGTCACTGTCTGTGTATGTCTATTTGCAACCCCTATTTAAAGAAAAAAGAAAAAGGAGAAGAACAGCTTGTTTAAAAGCCTTTTAAAGTTATGTGTCTATCCCTCACAAAACATGAGAAATTTTAAACCTTAACGAGTACAATAAAGTCATACAATCGTACATTAATAAGACATGATGCAACAGTTCAGATAATACCAATTATGCCAATGCAATGTATTTATAAAAAATTAGAGGCTAACCAGGATCTTGGGGCTGGATTTAGCTTGGTAAAGTTAGACATATATTTAAAGCTAAATTCCAGTCTTACCTTCAAAAAGAAAAAAGGTAAATAAATGGATCATTCTTAACATGGTTGTAGGACATGCAAAATAATAATAAAACAAACTGAATGGGGGCAGCAAGTTTATTGGAATATTAAATAGGGGATTCCTGATATTCACCCCCTCACCCTGGAATATTAGTACATATAACCCCATACTCATTCCAAAAAAAGGTTAGGTCAAGCCTAGAAAAAACACAGTAGAAAAAATATCTAGTACTTTTTTAACTAATGTTTATTTTCAGCGCCCTGTGATGTCCAAATATGAGACCTCCCTGACGACCCATCCCTCTGCTAAATAAATGTTCACTGAGGTCCTGGCAACACTATCAAGACCTCAGAATGAATGACTTATTGGAGTGAGTGAATTATTGACAGAGTGTAGTAGTAGCTGTCAGGTTCACAAGAAACAATGCATGGATCTTATGGCATTATTAATAATATTATTATTAAACAGTATTTATAGAGCACCAACATAATATGCAGTGCTATATATTAACCACCTGGGCGTTACACTGATGTCTAGATTTCTGTTCCAAAAGCGTTACACTGTTTTTCATGAATTTGTTTTTTTTAATTGTAGACCTGTAACTTACAGAAATATGTCCTTTGTATTCAATCCAATACAAAATGTGTTTGAATGAGTTTCAATTTGAATTTCCCACACACGCGCCGACGTCATCGCCGAGGGACACGCACACGCTACGGACGGAGAAGAAAAAGCCGGCCGGCTTCTTCTTCTCCGCCGGCCAGCTTCTTCTTCTCGGAGAAGGCACCCAACTCTGGAGGACGACACTGGAGATCGACGCTGGAGGACGATGCTGGAACACGAGGCTAGATGATCGCAGCGGGACCAGGTAAGTGATCGATAAACCCGAACTTTTCTCACTGTATTTTCATACAGTGAGAAAAGTTCGGGTTTATCGATAATTGTAATTTTTTTTATCACTCAGGTGGTTAATATACTTTAACATAGGCAGAAAGGGTGAACCAGGAAGAGGGACAAGCTCTTTCTAAATAATCTAGTAGTTCACAGCGCAGTACTCAAGTGGGAAACAAACCCAACATGTTTTGCTAATAGACAATCTTCTTCAGGAGTAAGTACATGTTATCTGTAAATAAAAATAATTATCAACAAAAAACATATATATAAATCTATCTAGCAAAAACAGACAGGGAACAGCAGGGAAGGAAACAATTTATCCAATTTGTCCAATTTAAATAAAAATATATTTGTATTTGGGATGAAAATTGACTTTGATGAATATATATAGTTATGGCTATACCGGTACCAGTAAAACCCATACAACACATGATAATATATTGGAAATGTATACAGACTAGGAGTTTTTATGTTTCCAGGTGGTTTCAGAATGAAGCAAGATGTTACAAAAAGGTAAATTACACACAATAATATGGTAAAAAAACACAACATTTCTTCTATCAGATGTGAATGAAAGAAAACAGCAGGTCTCCTTCACTGCATATGATAATACAGGATGGAAAGAAGTAAATAAACAGATTTCATCTAAGTTGTTCTATAAAAATCTGACAGTTTGTTCAAACTACCTGCATGTTTTACAAGAACTTGAAATGAAATTTCTGTGTACATTATAATGATCCAAAATTTCAAGGAGACTAAAACGAAGAGTTGAAATACCAAAAAACAGGATAAGGAAAACCCCATCCTTTGTGTTTGATCATTATAGGGTGTTAAACGAGATCTCAAGTCAGGATGAAGATACCAGGTAATTTTAAATACTATGCTTCAGGGAAAATGCTAAAATAACCACTAAGGCCCATTTACATGTATTGTAATACATGCACTTTTTTTGTGTGTAAAACTTGTTATTGAAAAATAGTATTCCCACATACAAAAAAAGTGAAAAACAATTTGTTGAGGAAGTAGTGGATAGTTAAGACTTTTTTTAACAAAAAAGAAAAAGCTGAAGAAAGAAAGAAAAAGAAAAGCAAAAGCAGGAAAGGAGAAAGAAAGACGATGCATGTGATAGTACACAATACACAAACATAGTGGTTAGATTCATCCAGCAACACAGATCTCTGAAAACATTAGGATATCCTAACACAAAGGCTTTCTTTATAAATTATTCCCCTGTCCATTCGCTCATAATATTTGTTGATTTCATATTCATTTGCTATTGTGACAGCTGTGCATTTTTGAGGATTGGCCTCTAGGTGGCAAAATGAGTCCTTGTTTTATTAGGAACTGAAAAGAGACCTGTAGAGCCGTGGTGCCCAATCTTTTGCAGCTCGCTGACCACTGAATGGACAGAGTCCTGCGTCACTCAAAGAGGAAGACACTTCACCCAGAGTGACGTCATGATGCCAGAACCCGCCCGCTCTATCTCTCAGAGTGGGGGGGTTCTGGCATCCAGAGACACAACGCGCTCACCGCCCTGAGCCTGCAGGAAACGTGGTCAGCGGCTCTGGCCGGTGGCCTACCCCAGCAGGGTCCTTTACTAGCCAGAGCCGCAGACCACAGCCGGTCTCCGTGCTCTCATGCTCTCTGGGTTTGGGGACCTCTGCTGTAGAGAGATACAATCTTCTGTCAGCGAATTTCAAGGGGATTGACTGGGTGAATAATTTATAAATAGAGCCCATTATGTAAATAAAGAAAAACTTGAGTCTTAAGGTGCATAACGCTCTCAACTAAATCCTACTCCAGCTTTGTGATCCAGCCATTCATAAAATATGGACTGCCTGCATTATTGCAAATACATTAACACAAAAGTATGAATGATCCTCTATAGTTACACATACACATAAACTGTAAAAGCATCAAGACACACTGGCAAGTCATTGTTACATGGGTAGTCGGGCTGAGAAAAGTCCATTGTTTTTAATCAATAGTGGCACAGTCCAATAGTTCGGAAGAGGTCAAAAGAATTTGCAAAGCTGACCTAGGGAAGTAGAGTATAGTAGTGTACTAGAACAATACAGGTAGTCCCCTGGTACATATGAGATAGGGACTGTAGGTTTGTTCTCAAGTTGAATTTGTATGTAAGTCGGAACAGTTACATTATTTTAATAAATGCAATTAGGACAGATGTTTGTCTTAACATATTTTTAGGTAGTTACTGTATAAAATCCTCACTGTGGGCTAATCACAAACAAAACAGAAAAAGCAGAAAATACATTAGGCGGCCTAGACATTCATTAAATTCTGGAGCAAGCTGTGTTTTGATATGCAAGAACAAACAACTGCAGAGTTTGTCTTGGTCACTAAAGAGTTACAAGAGGTTACAGAACAGCAAAAGATTTCTTCTGCAAGTCATGCGAACCGCCCCCACCCCCCATCAAGCCTCTGTCCTGCACATGAACGAGCAGGGAAGCCCCATTTGTATCTAGGAGTCGTCCATATGTTGGATGTCCTTAATTCAGGCACTACCTGTAGTGGCAAAGTATTAAAAGTGTGAATGTCAATCGGAAATATCAAAAGTGCCTGGATTCCAACTTTAGGCAGGTAGAACACCTCAGATTTGTAATTCACTGTTTATTTAGCTGTTACTTCAGCGCTTGTTTTGTGTGCAGTACTGAAGATCACAATTGACACTGCAACAGGTGAGACTATTTTTTCCGTTAGAGCCATGTGGATTGAGCCTGGGGGTCTCCATTAGATCAACACAACAGAACAACACCACCACTCATCGTTAACCGATATTTGCAAAACTCAATAGTGAAAAGTTACTTGTGCAGTATTGTTTTATTTTGTTTTTTGCAAAAGCATTTCTCATGAGTAAAAGAATTCTTATTAGTAAGGTGATTATGTTCATATATATAGAACATAATTGAAAAGAAGAATCTAACAAGCAGCCACCCACTGGATTACCCTAATTGAGTTCCATAGAATATATGCATTGTTATAAGATCGCCCAAATTTAAGCCTTGTGTTGCTTTGCTTTTTATTTTATCTGCACAGGACTGGCTAATTAAATTGAATCTTCACACATTTCTTTATGAAAATTCTTACTATCATTCACTTCAATTATCCATTTCCTCTTAATTTACTTAATTTGTTCATACAAATGAATAAGTGAATAACTGAAGAATCCCAATTCCTTTACCAAATAAGCCTCAATATTCTGATCACTGAGAGAATGTCCAAACTTTGATATCAATGTAGGTTCTGTAGAGTCGTCTTACCACTGTCCCGTGAACAGGGAGCTGAGCGAGGAAGCAGTAATGATAAACCATAAAAACGCAGCTTGATCCTACTGACCAACAGAGGTGTGCGTATCACAGGGAGAGCTGGCTATGTAATTCTTTCTTGTGTTAAGCTTTTTGCCTTGGAGTCCCACTGTGTTATTTTACTGTCTGAATAATAAAGAACCACAAATGGTTACACAAGACCAATTTTTATCAAGGCATTTGTGTTTTATATGACGAGGCGGTCTTTATAGATTTCCAGTTAATATCTTATAAATGACATTAATATCAGCAATCACAGATTTTTCAGATAATAAGAGGAACTAATCAGAAAAAAAGATACGTTGCTGTTTGAGATGATTGCCGTTAAGCCTAGATGATGATTTTACTGAGGAAAAGGAAAAATAACATTATTTATCGGGGAATGTAGGCAATGATTGCTTGTTCTTGTTTTTTTCAGAAAATTCCACAGGCTAACATGATGAAATCCTTACGCTGATCATCTTTTTGATAGTTCTTTTTTATTATACATTTTTCCTAAAAGGATCATATAATAAAAATCATCAAACTTTTACATGTTTTATGTTATCCTGCAAAATTTACAGCGCGGTTGCTTGTATGTATCAAATCGTGCAGCCAGCATTCCCACTGAATTATCTCTGAAAAAATAAATGACAAGACAGAGCACTTTAAAAGTGTGTTACATTTTAGAATGTATGCAGTCATGGTCGGTGGTAGAGCTTAGCTCTGTGACTTAATTCTGTGTTTGTAGCTTGTTTTTGCATTCTAAGATGCTCAGTGTGTAGGTCAAAATCTGGCTCTAAAAATGTTTTCGTTGGGAGAGCATATAGGCCATGGATTAGTGTCGAAGAAGCGACACACATTTACCTACCTACTCGATTAATAAGTTATTAAATGTCTCACCAAGCTTGATGGCCTTGGTCCATATGGGTGGCCTCTCCTTACCTCTACAAGGTGTTTATAGTGTGCTAGTTCTGCTTCCACATCCATTACTGTCTCTTTTCCTGCTATGTCAGCTGTTACATGGAGCTGGAAGATTTCTGCACATTGCTCTTCTCCTCATTTATTGTCATGGCACAAATTAGTTGGTGAGCCTTAATAAAAATTTTAAAGCATATCCAATCACATCAGTTACTGGTGAACCTAAAGTATACGAATGTATATATGTTTTGTACAATTTTCAAAAGGTACATGATCTACTGAGGCACAAGGTAAGAATCTCTGTGTACATTTAAAATTTACAAACAACCAGTTTAAAACAGTTGGGCTGCTTTACCAAAAGAGTTGAGAATCGGCACATAATGAATGATATGGGTGTTTACTACAACTATCCAAATATGTGAATCCTTAATTGTGTACAAAAGAAATAATAAAAGATGGAAGGAATATGTGAACTCTATCAACAGTAACAATATGATGGGATAGAAAAAAAGGTCAAAATGAGGGTCCAGAAAATGATAAATTCAAAACTGTTGTTGCTGGGGGTATTACTTCCTTTAGTGCCCATAGCAATACTGGATTGAGTGTTACGTCTCTGCAGACAGAAGTAATTAGTGAACACTTTAAGCAGCATAGGTATGACCCCAGACATATAGGTAATGCTGTGAGCAATCCAAAACATAGCATGTGGTCCAGCAACAAGTGTTTCCAAACAAGATATAAATACACCAAGCAGTATAACACAATTAGGAGCAGAAGACAAGGTCAATCATAGAGCCACAGGGTTAAAGGCAGATAACAAACATACAGTATGTCAATAAACCAGGACAGCCAGGAATTAGAAGCAGAAAGTAGGGAGGGAGTAAATAGGGCTAGCAACCAGAGAGCAGGGAACAGAGCCAGGTACATACCAACACAAGAGCAAGCTGAGGATAGTATAGCAGAAGACCCATCAATTTCACAAACAAAAAGAAAGGTGATGTCCTGAAATATGGAAGACTGAAGCCATAGCAGGGTTTCTAACAGATGGGAAAGATGTGAACAAGGCTAGATTTTAGTAATAATATTTAAATAGCATGTAAAGCTCAAATGGCAATGTTGATTTAGTGTATTTTTATTGTCATGTAAACAATAACATAATTAATAGCTTGCAGAAGATACGTGCCTCTTACCTGGTTTTAAGATTTACCCTTTGGTTCTGGTCCTTCAGATGCAAGAAGGATGCAATTTAGAGGAAATATCTGTAAAAAGGGGGAAATCCCCTCTCGACCAGTTGTCCCCCAAACAAGATCACTGTTTGTTTTGCTCAATACGATAACATTTTGTTTTATGATTAAATATGTGCGGTCCATGTCAATTTGCACCTTCCAGTTAGAAAAGCGGAATGTCATTTGATTAATAGTGGGGTTTTGTTGCCTAAAATACAACTGGGCTTCTGTGGATTTAGGGATCATTTACTGAGTTGCTCCGATCACATGGGCATGATGTGCCAAGATCCATCACAGATTCCTGGCACACAACTAAAGGTTATTTGTGCAATTTTTGAGCAGTTTGGTAGGTTTACCCTATTACTGTGCATTATATTTTATATTGTGTACCTGTTTAGGTGGATGATCCAAAAAAACTGGAATGGAAATGCTAAAGGATTGAATACAAATAGCAAATGATTTTAAGAAATCCACTGCAGGTTTGCTGAATCACCCAGGTTCACTGATGAAAGTGCATCCTCTCCAGCCTTGAAGAATTTAAATAAATCCGGCTCTTTGTATATGCTGTCATTTATTTAAATCACATGGGAATAGTATTGGGATTTATAGACTAAGAATAGCACGCTGTGCTTGTTCACCTTAATGTAATTATATTGTTTATCACAGTTTGGCTCAGCCACTGACTTTTAGTCTGTTTAAATTATTCGAGAGGAAATATCCTGAGAAAAACAAAATGCATTTCCACAATTTCTTTTACTTTGCCATCCAATCAAATGGAGTGTTTGTCTTTTATGACACAATCTAGATGGTACTATTTAAGTCCCATTTATTTATAATAATTAAATGGGAGTTCACATCTATTTATTAACAATGCTTCTTCTAAAATACATTTACTTGTCTAGAGGTGTGTTCACATAAAAATAGTACCTGTGAGAGAACACAACAGGAGGCATCATTTTGTATGATTCTTTACAAGACATAAATTACATTTCAGCTTTGCTCAGAATAGGAAATCTGCAAATCACAGAAATTGTAGGAGGGAAATTTAGGATCTGTATTATAAATATTTACCATTTACCTTTTGTTCTAGTGACGAGTAGTGGGGATCCGATAGTTGATCCCAACTCATATTGGAGCTATTCCAACCTCGGATCAGGACTTGGAATTTGAATAATCTGAGCTACAATCTGACATTTAGCTGTCACTCACATGTAGAGTATGATAATCTATTGTGATGGCTGGATTAGCTGAGCCTTGCTATTTGTATCCATGATTCCTCCTTCTCTTTATGGCGGTTTGTGGAAACAGATCAGATCAACCAGATCTCTGAATTTTTCTATTTATCTCTAATGACAAGTATTTTGTTTTTCTATTATTTCTTTCATGTTGGCAATGGTTATCAGAAAAAGGGAAAATGTGAACTCAAAAAAAAAAACCTGACATGGGTTCTAATGCTTTCCTATGTTACCAAAAACACTTTACCGCCTGACAAACGAAAAATTGCTTCTAATAAACAGCACATATATATTTATACATATATAAAAAGTTCCTCACTGTTACATTGTAAAATATATTTTAGAAAAAGTCACTAAAAACATGACACTCAAAAAATAATATTTTCTAAGGGTTTAATGTTACATTTCTAATCAGCTTGTTTTATTAGAAGTCTCGGTATCTTGTCTCCTGTGCCATGGTATCTCACTTATTCTATTGCCAGGAACAATGACCTAACATTGAAATAAAGGCACTAAATAGTCAGATGGGGAATTTACAATAAGTGATCTCCCTAATAAAAAACACCTGATAAATATAAATAATATACAGAAGCTTGGACTCAGTCCTGCTCTTTTTTGGGTGATCCCTCTGCTTTCATCCCCATGACAGTACTTGTGGCATTCTGTATAGTCCACTTTTTTCCTCCTCCGCATTCTTTGTACTTGAGTCCAGATTGTGTTTACAAACATCTGTACATCTCTGTTCAGCAAATGAAGTTTATTGCCTATTGTCTATAAATAATTAGAAATTAGGTTTGCACATAGGTTGCACCTGGCACATATCTGGCCATGCCTAAAAGTAAAGACTATATTGGGCAAATCTAACTGTACTGCTGGAGGGTAAGGCACTTTGACAAGATTAAAATGTATACCCTACATCAGTCCAAGGCAAACATTTGGAACCCTATTGGCCATGCCTTCAGCACCTTTACATTGCTCTGTCTGCATTGTGACCATTAATCTTAGCCTCAGCTCCACCTAGTGGACAATTAGGGGACATGCAGGCTTTGACATTCAGAATAGAAGTTTTTCCTGAGAACAGATTCCAGTGCCTGAAGTCATACCTGCAGATTCTTGAAATCATATGTTTTCTGGGATGTGGATCTGGTATAGCAGAGTCAGACTTTTGAGAGCTGATTTCTCAAAGGAACACTTATTATCCCCTTTAAAACTGATACAAACATGGTAAATAAACTCTAAAAATAAAAATGTTATTTTTTTAAAGAGCATTTATTAAAATATCACCTGATAACCCTGCCAAAAAGGTGGCAGCAAGGTTGTAAGGTGGCAGCATACTGCCCTTGTCTCTCACTTTGGTTCCTACATTGTCATCCTATTACATGGGATTCCAATAAAGACTTGCCATTAAAAAAGTAAGCAGGCATGGCCCATCCCTAATCAATGAATCAATTGTTAGATAGGTAATTTTTACTCCACTGTAAACCGCTCTCCTATTTGTTCAAATAAAACTGAAAGCACAATTGTCACGGCTTTAAATTGATGGTTAGATTATGCCTTGCTGTATAATTATTCTATTGAATATATGATCACTTTAAGCCATTATAAAGAACCACAATATGGATGATATTAATGATCATAGCTTCAGCAATCAAAGATGATCTGAGGTCATTTATTATATAAAAATATTTGTTGATCATGTATCATTAGCATTATTTAACAAATAGCATGGTTTTGTGATATGTTTGCTGAGCTTTCTCTGCTAGTAATAAATGGTTTATTTTTTCAATAGAAGAATTTTTTTGTTCCTACAGAAGAAAGTTTTTTTGACAATGCTGCCATCTGGTGGTATTATTGGAAACTTCCACCAGCTTCTAATTATTAAAGAGTTCACTACATTTGGTATAAAGCACTCAAATTACACAGAAAGTATGAAAATGATCAAACAAGTAATATATGAAATTGCAATGGTAAACACATTCAAGATGCTGCCAAAATATTTTTTTATTAAAGTTTCATTTAAAAATATGGCGAAGAGAATATTTTTGCAGGTTTCAGGTGAAGTTTTTAGAAAAATTCTTAAATATAAATGAATTATTATAATTTACATAGTCAATAACTGGATTTCAGTTTAATGTAGTCAGTCCAATTAGGATTATCAACTTGACAAGCATTTATTCAACTCATTTTCAATTATTATTATTAATAATAATAATAATAATAATAATAAAAGTAAAAAAAACAGCAAAAACAATCATAAAACAATAAGACTAAAGGTTCTAATTTCCAGTTTTGTATGCACATCTAGGGGTCAATTTAAAAAAGGGTTCACCCAACTTTATTCCTGAATTTGCACTTTGGCATCAATGGGTAAAAAAAGATGAATCATTAAATCATGAATACACATGTTCACAGTTCAGAGTTCACAGTACACTTATTGAAGCTGGTGTTGAAATGTATAAATGTTGGGTAAAAGGTGGATGAATCATGGTTGTGAACATTATTTAATTGACCATTAGATTGAAGTAGGTGCTGGAAAAAGAACATTATTGTAACCACTCTTGTACACATGGCTTGGTCACACCTATAACCACACTTTTAGCGTACAACATGTTTTTTTGTTTTTTTTTTTTGGTGAGCATTTTCTTTTTTTCAGCATTTTTTTTATTACATGCATTTTAGTGCATTAAGAGGTAGGTGTAGTTGTTTAGTCATGTTACACACTTTAGGGTACTGTTGCATATGTTTTGCATTGCACCGCAGAGAAATGATTTCCTTAGACTATTGCTACTCCCCTATTGTCCAAACACAAGTAAGGAGTGGAGAAGCGAACCAGCTGTATTGCTAATTACAGTAGAGTCATGCCACCAAGCCACAGGGCTGTGTAAATCACAGGAATGGCTGGGGAAAAAAAACCTTAATACAGTACAAACAACAGAAATCATATAATGAGTTTAATTGTGTATTTAGCTTTAAATAGATCCAAATATAAACACAATGCTTTGTCCATATTGTAACAAAAGTAAAGAGTGTACAAATTTAAACAGGAGCATTGCTACTGAATACGTTCTCCTCTGGAATAAGGCCATATATTTTGCTAAGTATGCAATATGCAAAATGATGTAACACTATTTATAAGACAGGACATATGGGCAGCCCGGAGAACCTGTCACAGCTAGAGCCCCTGGAGCATAGGAGAATGCAAGACCTGACACAAATGTCAGGAAGTGCCAGAGAGAATGCCCTTCAACAACCTCCGGCTATACAATGATAGCCAAATAGTTCTGGGTCACTCCAGCCTAAGAATAATAAAGCAGGGAAGGAGTGACTAAGTTTGAAATTCTTGTAATGTGTATAGTTAGTGTTGTTTAAATAAAATAAGTAATGCAGTAATTTATTTTTTAGTTTTCTGTTCCATTTGTAGAGGTTTGATTTTTATTTTTTGAGCTTGGATAAATAAGCATATACCTTTTTTAAAGCACGACAATCTCATTTAACATTTATTTATATGTTAATGTAAATGATGTCTTTCATTATTTTAACACTCAGTAATCCTGCCTTGTCCAGGCATTTCCTGATGCCGGGTGATAATCCTATATTCCCATTTCCCAGTTGTGTATTATTCTCTCACACAGAGTTCTGAAGGGGACTAAAAGTAGCATTTTTAGCAGATATCACAAAGATTCACTGTTGTCACCATCATGAAACCTGTCATGGAGTCATTGCTGAATTGTATGGACATAGAAAGTGGCTGCAAAGATGATGGAGATTTCCAACGCTTGTCCCTTTCTACAATAAAGCCCTGCCTAGTCACAAATTTTTAAAGTGAGGCTTTGGTCCGACACAGAATATAGTAATGAACTGGGCATTTACTTAAGAAATACCAATACCATTTATTAGTAGAAATACCATTCAAATAAACTAGTAAACCTTGTTTGTATGCCATACATACCTGTATGCCTATTTATACCATTTAGGCATGTAGGCAACCTGCACTGTACTACCAGCAGCCTGTCTCAAATTTAAAGGCCTTTAGGAACAAATATATGTTTTTTTTTAGAGCACCTCAGCATTCCACATGTAAACTAGTACAGCCTCATCCCAGTCAATTTTTACTATGTATTTTGTTATCCTTTTGTGTTTCTTTATTACCCGACATGTTGGAATGATCTAACCTTGATCAGGTATGTTTACATTCTTGGCTTTGTTGCTTTTTCGTTGGTTTTTGTTTTTTCATCATGTGCCTGGTTAGTGTAGTGTAAATCTGTTTTCACCAGTGTAACATGAAGCTGCACCTGTTTTACTGCAAATGGCCATTCTGTAATTACCAAGGACATAAAAATATTGGGGTTTCATTGTTGCTTCTTCTGGCCACCACAGAATAAACCTAGCTTAATGTAGACCTATCACTGAGAGATGACGTGAGCTGCCATTTGGCTCCAGAAATACACCTTGGTTGGTGCTCTGATCCTCAGCCTGTATTACCTTCTAAACCCCTGACACAGAATAAGTATGTAGCTCAGGTGTTCAGTTAATATTGTGTGTGACTGACACTACAAAAACCAAAAGATCAGCTTTACATCAAAGAAATCAGCATTCTTTAGGTTAGGTTCACACTAGCGGTTTTAAGCATTTTAATATTATTTTTACAACTTTGAATGTTTAAAACTATTTGCAAAAAATTGGCTGTGACTGAAACTTTTGGGTTTGTTTTTTCTCTTTTACATGCTGGGGCAGTTTTGCCACCCAACCACTTCTATAGACTTGAACTGAAACGCTTGCAACCCGAATACAAGCTTTTTTGTTGTCGTTTTTTGATGCCTGCAATCCTTCAGTCAAAAAAGAAACTCAGCAAGACATTACAAATACCTGCAAATGTATACAAATATCCGCAGAAGTGTTGGCAATCCCAGTTAGCTATGAATAGGAGGTGGTAGTAAGTGCCTGGGAGACATAAACCCAAAAAACACTAGTTTATTAATATTCTAATAATTTCTCTGTGACAGGTCCAATTTAGAATTGATGGGCAGCACGGTGGCTCAGAAGTAGCACTCTTGCCTTTGCAGTGCTAGGTCCCAGGTTCGAATCTCGGCCAGGACACTATCTGCATGGCGTTTGCAGGTTCTCCCAGTGTCTGAGTGGGTTTTCTCTGGGTACTCTGGTTTCCTCCCACATTCCAAAAACATGCAGTTAGTTTAATTGGCTTCCCCAAAAAATTGACCTTAGAGTGCATTGATGACATATGACTATGGTAGGGGCATTAGATTGTGAGCTCCTTTGAGGGATAGTTAGTGACACGACTATGGACTTTATACAGTGCTGCGTAATATGTCAGTGCTATATAAATACTGTGTAATAATAATACATGGTGTACTTTTTTGTACAACCTGGTGTACACGGCATTGTGTTGTATTTTGCCTATTTGAAGTTTGCATAGGAATATAAGTGTTATATGTCATACACATTATTATAATTCTCCATAATGGTTTCTGAACACCAAATTTTGCAGAACACACAGATAAACCCTTATCCCTATAGGATATTTTATGCTTAGCCTTCTTTATAAATCCCCAGACATTTTATTAGTTGTCATTAGCTACATATTTGTCAGATCAGTATGTGTATTAGAGGAAGTACAATGACACAGATAGATCTTTGTGCAAGGCAGGGACTGTCCCTCTAAGCCAAGGACACTCTGCTATAAACTCTACAGTAAGGTCAGCTGCCATAGTTCTTAGTATACATGCTCAGCATAATATACTCCTCGCTGCTTTCTACAGAGTCCTGAAGGAAGGAGGCGCCGCTCTTAGGAGGTGTACGGTACACGGAAGTGTCTTCTTTTCCCAGTGATCCTCCAGCGGTCGTCCAGGTGATTTGTGTCCGCAGTCCCCGGTAATGTCTCGCAGCTCATACACAGCGGTCAGCATGAGATTGCTGAGACTTGTAGTCCCCCAGCAGCTGGGGAAGACACAAGACTTGTAGTCCCCCAGCAGCTGTGTTATGTGTGGAAGGGGCGCCCAGTTACATAAGAATGTGTTGTGTAATGGGAGAAGAAGCAGAGAGGAATCTTAAACATTGCACATTCTTCTAGTGATAGCACACAGCCATCATATGCAGATTATATATATATTTCATGTTGGTCTGTGTGTACACACTGCAATGGATTATGGGTAATGGACAATAGCGCAGGGCCTGGTCACACAAGTGTATTGCGTCTGTGCAGAACCACACGGGTGTTAACACAAAGTTTAAGATGTGTCGGTGCATTGGGTCCCCTATTTAATGTATAGCGCTGCGTAATATGTTGGCGCTATATAAATCCTGTTTAATAATAATAATTGGTTTCCATTTGTTGTTAATGGCTCTCATCACAAAGTATACACAAATGTTTATGTGTTGGGCTTACCTATGGCTGTACCCACATTAGGATGTCATCGTTCATCGTTCGGCTCTGTTCTATGGAGAGGACGAGTGAGCGGCACCGCGGCTCTTCTCCAATAATTTGCACAGCGGTCATTCCCAATCAATATTCATGAATCTGCCCTGACTGATTGATGAACAAGGTCAGGTGACTGCTGTACACATGGCAGATTCTTGCTGAGACACGCATTTTCAGAATTGTATACCATGCAGCTATAAAAGGAGTCCACAGCTGATATACAAAACTAAACCTCCAGCACTGACATCTGCACCCAGTTCTTCCAGGTCCAGGTCTTTGTCCATCTTGATTGGCCAGGCCAGAATGACCAGCACATGTGTAGCTCAGTGTACATTCAACCAAAGATTGTGTGTGTGTTTTATTGCAGAAGAGACATCGCCTGTCCCATCTACAATAAAAAACCCATCTACTCACAATTTTTAGCTTTAGTTCTACTTTAACAATCAGCCACAACCCCCATTCTCCAATCAGGGAAGATAAAACGAACATTTGCTTCCATTTATAACTTTACTTTGTAGGCAACTAACCCCTAGGCCATTTCAGGGGTGGGCGGGAGCACACTAGGCCGGACTCTGAGTCCTGCCCTAATGGCTCCACCCACCACTAGGGAACGCCCCCTGAAGTGAAATCCCCCTGCTCCGTATGCATTGCGGAGGAGAGGGTTTTACCTTGAGGGAGCATTCCCTATTTACCTCGGCGGCGGAGGTATCAATGCCCGCCGCGGTAAATAGGGGAGCAACAGCAAGGAGGTGGCTCTGGTAGTTCCTAACGCCCCCTGGCAGATCCGGTTGGCAACCTGCTGCTCCGGAGCCACGGGTTGACGGCCGGCATTAGGGCAAAACGAACTACCGGCTAGGCCGTATCTGGCCTAAAGGCCGGCGTTTGCCGACCCCTGCCTTAGAGTGTTTTATTAAAGTATTTCTAGATCCAAGGCATTCTTCTTTTTTTAGCTATGCCAATTGGGGGAGGTTTGGAAATGCTATTATGTATTTAAAGTGGACCAGTCACAGGGAGACAATGGAAGCTGCCGTTGCTGAACTCCATCTACAGAATGCTAATTGCCTGGATGTAAAGCCGATCTTTTGGTTTCAGTAGTGTCAGTCACACACAGGAAACAAGCATTCAGATAACAATTGGCAGAACACCTGAGCTGCATACCCATTCTGGGTCCGTGATTTAGGAATTCCTGGAACTAGGTCGGGAATGACAGCTTACACCATCTCTCAATAAAAAGTCAATTTTATGACTGTGTTCCTATGAAGGAAACTTACTCTAATAATTACTCTGTTCCCCTATATTTGTCCCAGTGTATTCAGAAGTGAAGGATATCCAGAAATCTGCATGGACTGAATCAGTACAGGAATGTGGAATAGTCCTGAACGTTCTACAGATTTCCTCTAACTTCCTGTTGTGTATTGGATACAAGTGAAAGGAATTATGTCATATTAAAGACGTTTTAGAAAGCCTCTGTAGCACAGTGGCTCGGTTTATTAAAGCCCTGTCACCTTTATAGTCAGGATCAGCTGGTTTTCCAGGTTGATGCTGCTGTAGGAAGGAGATGGGCCATGTCTACGTACAGACATTCAATCATTGGCGTTGGAATGGATCTTTCACGATCCTTTGCACAAAAGACCTAACAAGTGCTGTACATACAGCGTCGTTCTTCTCTATGGAAAGGGGAGGGGGAGAGCGACGTAGCGGCACCCTGCTGTGCTCTCTCCCCTTCACTTGTATTACAAACAAACACTCTTGTTTGTGGATTGGCCAGGACGGATCCAGGAACGATGTCAGACGAGCTCGGTACGGTGCCGGATTCCCGTCCGATACTAGCCCTGAGGCAATTATTGCAAGAGAATTATCTAACTTAATATTAAATTGGAACATCTTTGTGATAGAAAAGTTTCCTTGCAATTGAAATGACTTCAGGCAGTTGGTATGGATCTATTAGTGCTAGGTACAGATGTTATAATGAACGATCAGTGATATAAGGATGTTTTCTATAAATAACTGATTAGCACACAATAGTATACTGGTAGTCCTTGGGTTAAGGACATCTGACATATGGACTCCTCCTAGATACCGGGCTTCCCTGCTCACTCGTGTGCAGGACCAGCCTTGTAGGGGGGAGGGGCGGTTTGCATGAAAAAATAAATTTTTTGATAAGCACAGCTGAGGTTGTGGGTGATCTTAGGGGTGTGAGCTTTTTCTGCAGCTTTTTGTAACTCTTTACTGACCAAGACAAATTCTGCAGTTCTTTTTGCATATCAAAGCACAGCTTGCTCCAGAAGTTAATGAATGTCCAGGCTCCATAAAGATTTTTTTTTTTTTTTGCTTTGTTTGTGATTAGCTCACAGTGAGGATTTTATACTGACACCACTCTGCCTAATAATATGTTGAGACAAACATCTGTCCTAATTGCATTTTTTAAAACAATGTACCTGTTCCGACTTACATACAAATTCAATTTAGGAATAAACCTACAGTCCCTATGTCATATGTAACCCAGGCACTATCTGTACATATGATCATTCACAGACCATTGTTAAGAGATCGGGTAGTGATGTATCACATTTCTTCTCCTCACACAAAGGTATCCTAAAACGGCCAATAATTCACCATCAGTACACACACTAGATAACAACAGATCATTGGACAAACTGATCCGCCAATATAATCATTTTAACTAAAGCCAAAGTAAATTTTATAATCAGAATACCTAAATACAGTGTAAAAAGCAAAGTGGTGGAAAGAATGTCAGTGTGATCGGTGTTTCTACATTGTCCTTACATTTTAACTAAGAATCCTGGTTTGTTCTTATCATCAGACACAAGTTTCATCTACAGTTATCTACAAGGCTTCATTAGGCTGATATGCATTGATCTCTCTCCTATACATATTGTGCTCAGTGTTTCTCAGCCAAGATTTCATGAATCCCTTGGGTTCCCCCAAAGGCTGCTAGGGTTTGTTGAGAAATCGTTGACACCAATGATTTTTTTTTTTTGTTTATCCGTAAGTATGACATTCTTCCCACTGACCAGCAATGTATGGGTCATTATTCCTAATGATCACCAAGCTAACGTTGTGTGAGCTATGGATATAGTAATTATAGCCAGGGTTTCCTAAGACCTGAATGTTTGTTTCCCCCATGTTTAGGCGGTTGAAAAAAGGCCGCATTAAAGGGTAACTTGTCAAACATTTTTGTAGTTTTGAGTTGGAGAGCATTGGAATCTGCTTTGCAGCACCCAATGGATAGGTCTGGTCGTTGTAAGTGAAGCTAATCAGTATTTGCAAAGGAGGTTTAGACTTTCTGGAGTTTGGACTTTTCTGTAACATCTGTTACAGGAATGGCTGAACAGGATTGACATCTTTCAATATAGTGGGTATACCATGAAGCCCCTGGAGGAGAGGTAGGAAGAAGAGGCAGCCAGCTTGTTTACATCCTCAAAGAGGGGAAGGGGTCGCTGGAAAGGTAGGAGCTGCAATCTGTGCTGCTACGATAGTTAACATCTCATTGTAGAGGGGACATTTTTGATTTTTTACCTTGCTTAAAGCAGAAATAAACCCAAAACAAAAAAATCACACTTACCTTCTCTTCCGCAGAGCAGTCTATCAGTCAAACAGGTTTCTTCCATCCGATCCCGTATCATACTGGTATCTGTCTTTGGCCCGAAGCAGAGGAAGTGCCAGGCGCCAACATCATTTTCTCAATTCTTACGGGTTCTTCTTCCTGCATCACCCAATCTCACACTGCGCAAGCGCAAGATCAGGTGACGTAGATTACAATAAAAATTGCCCATGTCACTGAGCATGCATGAGATTGGCAATTTTTTGTTGTATTGATGAAAGGGCTCCTTCTGCTTGGGCATGCGCAGAAGGAGCAGTCAAGAGCCTCTCGGGATGCATGACATAGGTTTCCTGGGAGGCTCTGCCGAGGCAATCAACAATTAAAGGGGCGGTGCAGCATCTTTTTTTTTTTTTCTTTTTAAATGGTGTTGCACCTAAATAAAAACAAACAAACAAAATTTTTACTTTAAATAAAAGGGTTGTCTAGGTTGTTTAGGTGCGCTTTAAGGACTTTGTCCCAACAACGATCATACTGACATTCTGTCCATCACTTTGATTTATACACAGTATTCAGTTACTAACCTGATTTCAGAATTTGTCTTGGCTTTAGTTAGCAGCAACGCTTCAAAGAGTTTCGCCCACCAGGGGAACATAAAATACAAGGCCAGACAGACATTTAGATGTGCCACAAATGATTCATGGTGTGTGGAAACTACTATATTTTTTAATGAAATGTTTGTATTGCTCCTGAAATCTTTTTATTAAATGAGAGTGACCTATATTGTGTAGCTGGTGTCCAGGAACCAGTAATGCAATGATCTTGTTGTTGTTTTCTGTAATAATACTGTTCTTTTCATGTGTTTCAGAAATGCAGAATCCCAGGAAGGAAATGGTTGATCAGCTGCACAACATCTGTGCTCAGGGCGATACTACTAAGTTGTTTGCTCTTCTAAGTCATTCATCCTCAATCATTAATGAAACCGCTGAAAATGGATGGAGTGCTCTTATGTTCGCAGCTAGGAATGGACACTTTGATGTAGTGAGGATGTTGCTGGAAAAAGGGTAATTATGTGTCTTACTTTTCAATTCTTCCCAGGCAGGCTTATTAGTTGCATTGATAGAAAAAAATAATCTCCTTTCCCCCATTCAGTTTTCAGCTATTCATTTGTACAGAATCTTTTTGGTGCTTGAAAGGATCCTAGCGTCAGAACTTGACATCTTTTAATTATACCTGGGTATGAGTTCAAGCACGCTGATTAGTTGGAATGCTTGCTTTTGCTTAACAAAAAGTCCCGCTTTGCAATTCTCCAACCATCATTTTAAGTATGTGTTTTGCTCTTCTGAGCCTTTTAAATCCTTGACAGAATTATGGTCCTATTTATTGGACAGTGCATTGTAATATGTGGGTGCTTTGTACACATACATAAAAGATAATAAAAATGTTAAAATAGTGTGTGTATTCAGTACCTCTCTGCAGTACATGTACATTACCCAATGTTGTGTTTAGCTAAAAATGCAGTACTGGAGTATACCTGTTTTCTGCCAGAATTACACTCTTCCCCTAATTTCCTGTAATAAGCTTATAAGACAGGGACACTACTGTACTGACATTTCTAGCAGTGTTCTAAGCCCTGCCTATTACTGCATTTGGTTCACAGAGCTAGTCTCCTATATGGTATGTGGATGAGGAAAGGAGGGGTTGCTGTGCATTAAAAATAAAAAAGGCTGCCAACACTGATTAAATAGAAGAACTGTGTTGTCAACCCATACTGAAAGTGGGATTAAAGGATAAAATATGGGAAAAACCCCACCTTCATGGAGGCTCAGCATCACATGTGAGTTTATACCTGTTACAGTAATGTTGTCAGCAGGCCTAAAATATGGTATGAGATGACAACAGAAGGGTTTAAAACATTTCATTACTGGTTGTTACGCTAAGTACACACGTAAAATTTTTGTCGTTGAAAAGGACAAAAAACTAAAAGATGCATAGGCAAGCATTGTACATACAGCAGCATTCTGCTCTATGGAGAGAGGAGGGGAGAGAACGAGCCAGTGGCACCCCACTGTGCTGTCTCCCCTTCACTTGCATTGCAATCATTTGTGGATCCACCAGGACAGATCCATGAACGATATCAGACGGCCCCTGTACAGGTGCCAGATTTTCATCCAGTATCACCCCTGAGGCGATAATTAGCTGAAATTATCTAACGTGCGTAAGTAGCCTTGGGGAAAAGGAGGTACCCAACAAGCCAAAATATTTGTAACTTAAACCTCCACAAGTTTAACTGTTTTACTAAAAAGTTAGGTGTACCTACCTTTGTATCATTCCTCAGCTGTTTATGCCAACGTATGGCCTTTCAAATGTGCAGCAGACAAGAGGGAGGGATTCATGTTAGCCATAACATTCTAAATATATCTCAAATTGAACCTGTTACTTGCATAGTTGTCATGTTGATACACTGACTTCCAAACGTTGTTATTTTTGTTACTATTGATAATAAACTTCATTTATAAAGCACCAGCATAATACACAGCGCTGTACAAAAAATAGGGACACTTTATGTTATGTCACAAATCTGTAATAACTACAGACAGTGATTCACAGAGGTATGGTAAATGACACAATTTTGTAATACACCTCATGGCAGCTCAAAAACCAGACTGGAGGGGGTCAAGGAGAGAGTTGGTGCTCAGGTAATGGGTGAGTCTTTATTAGACAAGCCGCTGAAGAAATTTGGAAACATATGGGAGAAGGTAGATGGGACGGTAGCTAGAAGGTAGGGAGGGGTCTAGTGAGGGTTTCTTCAGGATAGGGAGAATTATGGCATGTTTTAAAGCGGAGGGGTAGATTCCAGTAGAAAGGGAGAGTTTGAATAGTTCGGTTTTGGCAGGGGCCAGGGTGGAGGAAAGGGCACGGAGTAGATCAGAGGGAATTGGGTCAAGCGGACAGGTAGTAGATGGAGATGATGACAGAAGAGATAAGACTTCATCCACAGTAACAGGGCTGAGGGAGGTCAGTGATGATTTTCAGGTGGAAAGAGTGGATATGGTTGGAGTGACCGGTGAGCAGAGACATCATGTCTGATTTTGTCAATTTTATCTCTAAAGTAGGTGGGCAGAGAATGTTGTTGTGGGGGGAGCAGGTGTGGGGTTTAGGGGGTAGTCAATTGTTGAAAAGCGGCTGCGTGGGTTTGGAAGCTTGAGAGGAAGTGACAGCGGAGAAATAATTTTGCTTGGTTGCATTGAGCTCAGTGTTAAAGCTTTGTCGCATGGCTTTGTAGTCCATGAAGTCAAAGCTGATGCCAGATTTTCTCCACTCGCACTCAGCTGCACGAACAGTCTTTTGTAGCTGTTTGGTGTGATTGTTGTGCCAGGGACGGGGGTTAACAGGACGGAGATAGCGGAAGGTGGCAGGGGCAATTTCATCCAGAGCCAGAGAAAGAGTGTGGTTGAACCGAGTGGCAGCTTTATCCGGAGATGTGATTTTTGAGAGGATTGGGGTTAGGGACATAAGGCAGTTGAGAATAGGCTATGGTCAAGGTTACAAATACCTCTCTGCCATTGACCAGGTCTGGGATGTGGCAAAGGGGGGCAGGAGTTTGATAGGTTGAAGGTGATAAGGTAGTGATCAGAAATGGGAAATGGAGAGTTGTCAAGACGGGTGAGGTTGCAGTTTTTGGAAAATACCAGGTCTAAAGTGTGTCCGGTGATGTGTGTGGGGTCGTTTATGTTCTGAGTCAAATGAGGAGGCAATGGAGAGCAGTTTGGCTGAAAAAGGATGGTTGTTCTCATCCACTGCAACATTAAATTCACCGAGGATGAGGGTGGATA
>NC_092863.1:68664140-68665859 GCF_032062135.1 Pyxicephalus adspersus
TACAATTAGTTTTAACACATTTTCATATTTATCTTCAGGTGCGACAGAACAATAGTGAACAAATCAAGGCAGACTGCATTGGACATTGCCAAATTTTGGGGTCACAAGCACATTGTTGATTTGCTGTCCCATTCTAAAGGTGGCCCAAAGCCTCATTTTTTACAAAATGCTAAAGAGGAGCATGAAAATTATTTTAGCAGTACAATTTTGGACCGAAAAAGTGACAAACGGACAGACAGCAACTGGTTAAAATCCAAACAGACACATGCCAGTTCTGTCTACCTTATTTTTTCCAACCTGAGTCCTTTAGTGTATTTAATTGGGGCTAAGGATAGCATACAGGAGCCAGAAATCAAACTCTGCAGACTACAGTATGAAGATGTGAAAGAAAATCTGTCAAAGCCCGATGAGGTCTCATTAATTTTTCTTGGTGTAGATAAACAAGTCAATATTCCATGCTCTACAGAATCCGAGAAGCCTGGGACAGAGCAGGACGATGGGCTGGTAGCCTGGTTTGCTCTTGATGCACACAATATTTCTACTGAACAGTTTGAAAGGAAATATGAAGGCTGCTACTTCCTTCATCCCCCAATGCCCGCTTTGTTGCAGCTGACCAGTACAGAAGCAGGTAAGATGACTTGTCTGGTGGTGTGTGTTTTTACTCTTTTGCATCCTTCAACTTTTTAGGCTACAATTAACCAGCAAATTATGTCTATCTCATCTATAGAATATTAGAGTGAATAGGTGGGTGTTTTAATTGAGAAAATATGAGCCGAGTGGCTGCAATAGACTGAGGTTGTGCATCACCAAGATGTGGGAAGTCCAGAATAATAGAAATTTCATCAGGGCTAAGGGGGAAGGGAAATTTTTCCAGCTAGAATGCCTATTGCAATGAAATCTGTCTAACGGGAATTCTCCAAATAATTAAGGTCTTGTCCCCTTCTTCTCCTCCTGGGCATTAACATAATACACAGCTCCTGTGTTTATTTTGTGTATGTCCTATGTACACTATTTTTCCATGGATAGCAAGAAGTGAACAAGTTATGACAAATTTTATGCTAGAATCTGAATATTCAGTCCGATTTTATTATAAGTGTGCACTTTCACAACTTGCAAGCAGTTTACATTTGCATGTATTTTTTCTGAGTCTGACACTTCAATTGAAGAGTAGGTGATCATTGGTCAATCGCGTGACAGCAAGCACTGTCTTCCAGCTTCCCATTGTGCATAACAGAGCACTGTTGATCACTTACCTCCTCATTGTGATCATTTTGCTGTGTTCAGGATCTGATGTGGGATGACCTCTGACCCTTGATTCATAACTGATCAGACCCAGGCATAGTAAAAGAAGCTGAATAAGATAGCCAGGGTCCCTCATTGGTTGCCTCACCATTCATTAGTGAGGTAAGTGAGTCTGTAAGCAGATATGGTAGTGGTCATGATAATCCTTATCTAACAGCAAGCACCACAAAGTCTTATTTGCCCCATTATATTTAGTTTCAGTTTCTGGGATTTAACTTGATGGCTACACTTACCACATGCCCTACCCCTGTCCAATAAGAGCTTCTTTACTGGGGACTGAGGCAATGTAAACTCAATAGAACTAAATCAGAGAGGTGCACATTATGAGCTTTTCAAGCTTAGGTAAGCCTTTACTTTACCTTTTAACAGTTTAGAATGGAATGCCAGGTACACTTTAAATTCATGATACGTAATATT
>NC_092863.1:68666355-68685899 GCF_032062135.1 Pyxicephalus adspersus
CTTCTGGCATGCCACTCTTAGCCATTTGATGGCTGGGCCAGAAAGATGTAACTTCTTCACATTCCCAGCAGCAAACATTGAACTGTGCAGCTTTTTTTTAAAAGAAGACATCACAACGGTAGGTAAGTATGTTTTATTTCAGAAAGGACACCACATGTTCCTTTATGCATCAAAGACCTACCTCATTGCTGATTGTCAAAGCCGAACTATAGTTCAGATTTAGGTACTACAGTCTGCATCAGAAAGTTCAGCATTCAACTCTTCTGGAAATGTCAGATGTGTTCTAGTTCTATTTTATTTCAAGTAGGAGTAAACAGATGAAAACACAGAGCTTGACGGTGGTGGATGATGCAGGTATCTAACTCCCAAAAGTTTTGAGTGTTGAAGATTCTGACAGAGGCTGTAGTACATCAACAGAGCAAAGCCTAGCAGCCTAGACTGCCAAAGAGGTGGCAATACTTCTTTTGCAGTGAACCTTGCTTCAAAGATATGTTTTACTTTTGTATCCATGCTGTTTTTTTCAACAGTATTTGCAAGTAAACCAAACATTATTGTTAGTGTATTCAACCTGATTTTTGTATTATTCTTACCCTTTTTTTATTACATAGAAGTCACTGTTATGCCTTTTCTTGGAATATATGTAACGTTCCTTACAAACTTCCCACCATAGACCCTTGTAGTAAAAATGTAACATTGAAAAATCTTTAATTATCTTCAAGCAAGGGAAGCGTTAAATATGGAAACTGGAAGCATTGTTCCAGAAATTCATAAATTGTAAAATTCTGACTACCTGTCAACTTACATTAATGCCTTGGAGTGATTTACACTTTATTACCTTGCTGGTGGTGATATTTTCAGAAGGCAGAGCGCACTATTTTCCCCATGTCAGAAGGAACTATAAAACTTATACCATGTTGATCAACTGGAGTAGATGAAGTGCTATAAATCGCAATACATGTAACTTCTAAAAATTTATTGTGCTTCTATGCTAAATATTAGCCATCCTGTGTGAACATATAGATGTATGCTACTACTTTAGTATAAAGTTAGATATTTCATTCTCTCACAAGATTCACAGCTGTATTATAACCATATATTTTCTGCTTGGTGACAATTCCCTTCTGTTGCTGTCTGTAACTATTTGTCTTATCTCTTACCAAATGAAATTAATCTTTGACTCCAAGAGGAAGCTTACACATACAGTTTTGACTTCCTTTGTCTGTGTAGAATTTTTAGAAACCACAGTCACAGATTAACTCCAGACAACAAAGTTACCTGTTTTTTATTGCATCTCCCTCTTCTTCCAAATCAAGTCCCCCTATTTCAGTGTCTTTTTCTAATGTGAAACATTTAGCAGCTGGGAATAGTACAGTGACAGATTTACTTCACTGCTGTGCAGCTCATACAGCCAGTAACACTCTCTGATGTCCACCTCCCTTTTCTGGCATTTCACAAAAGTGGCAAAGCAGCACTAGGAGTTGAATAGAATCTTCTGTGCATATATATGATGACATATGATATATGATGATAACAAGCGGATGACTTATCGCTGTTCTGCTACTCATTTAGTGTCCAATCAGCGGGCTGTGGGTGGAAGGATAATTCCACCGTTACTAAAGTCTACTTTTGTTAAGAAAAAATATCATTTTGGTAATAAATGTACATTGTATAGATTTTAATATGCTGTGTTGCTCATTCACACAATTTTTTCTGTTCTGAAGAAATGTTTATTTTACTGTGTTCTTTTTAGATTGATTCCTAATTGGAAGGGTCTGGTGAAACCTGGTGTTCGCATAAGGAAAGCTGCAGGATCTACATTCTTTTAGAAGTAGTTAACCCTAATAAGCTTTAATTAAAAATAGTTTCTGTGCCATTATTACTTTTTTTTAACAAAAGTGGAGTTTTACTTTAACAGAGTAAGTGGAGTAAATTTGGGACAATGTAGTCAGGTAGAGTTGTATAATTTACAGAATTAGCTGGGCAGAAACACAAATCAGCCTCAACAATAATGGCATGCAGTTGTTCCTGTGTGTTGATGGCACAGGGACCAAACCTTTATATTTTGAGAAAGCCTTGAAAATAATAGTGTATTATTCATTTATTTTCCAATATACACAGATCCTGTGGTAATTATGCTTATTGTTCACCCTGATGGCAACCATTGTCTCTTGGGGAGGCAGAAGAGATTTCCTCCTGGCATGTTCTCTTGTTTGGCAGGATTTATTGAACCTGGTAAGACCAGACCTATATATATACCACATGTTGTGCTCATTGATTTTGTGTTCCTTACTCACTGAAAAGTACAGATAATAGTGTGTTTGTATTGTTTTTTTTAGGATCTTAGATAATACTTGCCTTATACCTGACTTTTTTTTAACCAAGCACTTGGAACCAGTTTATGTTTCCCAAAACAATTAAACATGATTAAGGCAACTGCCAACATTTTTGTCTGTTTGAAGATTCGCGTAGATATCCTTAGTGGCAGATGTCATTGGCCCAATCATTTTTTTTTTCATTTTTTTCAGTTAAGTATTGGTTTAAAGCAGTTTAAAGTAAAAATTTAATCAACACATTTTTTATGTGAAGTTTTTAATTTTTTACAGGTAACATACAACTTTTATAATTTTACAATGAATTTGTACAAACTCTGCTCTCTTCTTAGTAATGCAGCACAATTATTTTTTTTACTGCTTTTTACACTGTCACACAAGTTGGTAGTCTATCTGGTTTAAAAATAGACCTCCTGTGGTTAAAGTTCAACTAAAAATAAAAATCAAAAAATTGTGATGAGATAGCTTTTCTGCAACAAAATAACCTTACCTGCCTGATCATCTGTTCTCATTCTGTTGTGGACACCTACATTTTCCACCTGCTTTATGTCCTTGTTTCAATCCATAGCCATCTTGATTTGCTGGACCAGGATGACATAATTCAATTAGTTCCAGCAGCCACAGGGGAAACTGGGTGTGCTTGGTATCTCCGCTTCATATGCAAGTAGGAATGCCTAATGCGGAAGGGACAGTGTCTGTCCCTTACTGCAATAAAGCCCTGCCTGATCCCAGATTTTGAAAGTGGAACTTTAGTTCCATTTTAATTTATATCATGTTTACTTTGCAAGATTTTAATTTACATCATGTTTACTTTGCAGGATTTTTCATTTTTCCTGATGGATGAAATGAATCCAAGCAAACATTCACCAATTTTTGTTTCAATAATTAGGTTAGCACATCTGCACATCATTCACTAAAAGCTATGTAAAAGTTTAATTTGCAAACAGAAAATTCACTTAGTAAATTAGATGAAACTTTGCTGGATTCAATCATCCAAACATGTGCAAGCAAACTTATTTTTCATTCACATGATTGGGTATTCCCCAGATTTTATAGTATATACCTATATAGATGTCATGGTATAAAACTTCAAAACATGAAAGTCCCATGAATATTTTACCTTTAAAAAAAAGTCACAGTAATGTGAACATTTATCATCTGAAAATATAAAGCATATTCACCATAAAACTGCAGAGTACTTTAGTCTTTATTTAAAGTTTACTGTCCTAACTGTTTGGATCTTTGTTTTAAGTGACATTTAGCAAAAAAAAAAATGATGACTACCTGTAAAAGATGAATGAGTGAACGAGGAGGGAAGTTTTTGCTCTGCAGGCCCTGCTCATTTACAGAATCAGTGACTGGATACTTCAATAGGAATAATGGACACTATTTGTATTTATATAAATGCTGATATTAGATTTTTCCACTCACAATGAAGTGTGATTGTTTACATTGTTATTTTTTATCTATAGGTGAAACAATAGAAGATGCTGTACGAAGAGAAGTTCTAGAAGAGAGCGGAATTAAGGTTGGCTATGTTCAGTACGTTTCATGCCAGCCTTGGCCTATGCCTTCCTCTCTGATGATTGGTTGCCTGGGTGTCGCAATATCTACAGATATTACGGTTGACAAGATTGAAATAGAAGACGCTCGTTGGTTCACCAGAGAACAGGTAAAGTTCAATTTCATTTCCAGCTTGTATTGATTCTTTTTTGATTACAGTGGTTTTGCAAGAAATACACAGCCGTTGCAGGCCACATGGGGCAATGTTTAGATTCTATACCTTGGAAATTACTTCACGGTAATCATAAAACGTATGCTTCTAAAGGTGGACAGGCCTCTCCAGCACGATAAGTATTCTTTTGAAGCTCCTGAGATTTGATGGAGTGTGTAAAACACTACCTTTTTATTTTTTTTTAACTAAAATATTATTATAGCTGGACAGCAAAGCCAGGAAACATTTTACTTGTTTAATCAAAGCCTTGCTTCAGGCATGAATTTGTTACTAACATAGATTTTACAAAATGCCCTAATGTTTCACTTTACTCACTGCGCTTTATAACCAGTTTGAGTAACTTCTTGGATAATAGACAAATATATTTTTAACCCTTTCTGATAAACAGCAGATTGTCATCCCTATAGAGGAATAGCGCTAAGAGCCCTACAGACTAAGGCTACGTGCACAAGTGCATAAATTGTCACTTCTTTCACAAGGATCTTTCACAATCCTTTCCAATGACAAACAACTGCACAATGCATGAACAAGTGCTCTACAAACAGCGCCGTTCTGCTCTCTGGAGAGGGGAGAATGACGGAGCGGCACCCCGCTGGGCTATTTCCCCTACACTTGCTTTCAATCGTTCGTTGTCCATCATCTGTGGATCCGCCAGGACGATAGTTCGTACAATGAATGGCAAGAGCTGTACAGGCAAGATTCTCGTCCGATATGAGCCCTGAGCTGATTATCGGATGAGAACCATTGCACCTGTGTACCTAGCCTATGCTGGAAGTAAACCTGTGGCTGGACTATGGACAACCTGTCCAACATTTTGCATTAATATGCAGCTTGTATTCACCTAATAACCTGATTGGTAGTAAAATTTGCTTTGTTCACTTTTTGGGCTTTAACAAAATATTCCATTATTAATGGCTACCTTGTTTGTTTTAATCATTATAGAACAACTTCTTACATTTTTTCCCTTTTTTTTGTAGGTTGTAGAGTCCTTGATCAAAGGAAACCAGCAAAGTTTGGTTGTTCCTCCAAGACATGCTATTGCTCATCAGTTAATAAAACATTGGATTGGAATGAATTCTAACCTTTAATAATAATTAAGCTGGGTGCCATATTTACTGCTAAGTAATTTAACAAAATAAGGTATAATTGTGAATCTTTAAATTGAACTTTCATTTTAAAAGTAATGAGTTACCGCAATGACAATATCTTATTGGTTGATGGGACATGGATGAGTAGAGCCCTGGGAGCACTTCTCCCACTTAGGACACCTGGTCATAAAGGCCTTCTCTGCTCTCTGTGTGGATTGAGCAGTGAAGGATTTTCTTTCTACTCAGAGCACTACGCTCCATTCATGACACAGACTGGTGTACCTGTAGATTCTGTACAGTCTGCTTACAATTAACTACACATTACATTAAATGGGATAAATATGTTTTCAATTTTCCAAATGTGCTATGTTAGAGCATAACTGTATTTTTTTGTATTACAGCCTATTTAAAAATAAGGGAAAGGCTGGTGTACCTTGCATTGATCATGTCATCTATTATATTTTTCTCTTCTAGCACGCAATTAGGGGTCTATAAAGCAGCTAATCTGACATTCACCAAGCAATTTTTTCCATTGTAAACACATGGGCCTAGAAGCTTCTCCATCATAAAATGTTTGGTAAATGTTGGATCTACGGGTAATAAATAGACCCTTTAGGGTGTATTTTCAATCAGTTTCACACATTTTTCTGTTTGAATTCCATTAGCAAAATGTGTCACTTCCGAGACATATCTGTCAAGTTCAGTAAAAAAAAAACAAACCCCTGCTGTTGATCCAGTGGAGTGCAAAAATAACCCATTGAAAAAAAATTAAAAATGCTACAATGGAACCTTGCAAGGACAATAGCACCATCTTTCATTTATTTAAGCTATTAAGTTTTGTGCTTTCAAAAAATGTATGGTTTGGTGGGTCTTTTGCAACTTTTCGAGGCCAAGCAACAAATAGGCGTTCTAGTCACCTGCTATACCTCGCAACAAATTTGTCAAACCAGTGACACCAGTGAATTTATCTGTTTATGTAATTTCTCTGAATCATCTTCTCCAGTGTATATATTGTGAGTTTAGGGGAGGAACACTGAGGTCATTAGTGGTGGTCAATGAAATGTAGAAAATGTTACGCTTATGCAAACTTCACTGAATGGAAACCTGGCCAATCAAATTCGGCAGTTTGCTCCATTTTGACCACATAGCATTGTATAAAAACTGAAATGGTATTTTAATCCCAAGCTCTATATAATATATTAACAAAACAGGGGTGATACATCACTAGCAAGCTTGGATCATTTGCCATGAATGATTGAACAGTACACAAATATGAATGTCTCTATGATATTTATTTTTGTCTGATGAATATGTTCATAAAATAAATTAAATATGTACATAAACATATAGATCAGTATTATTTATGATTATGAAGTTACATGGTCATTTTATTGGATTTTGTTTTTCCCTAAATTATTCTTAGGCCGATTCAGATAATAAACATTATATAAAAAAATATTTTTTTTGTTTTGTTTTTTTAGAATATCCTAGTCTTTCCTAATTTTTTTACCTGTCAATAGCAAGGACTCCTTTAAATACCATAATGCATGACCAGCATTATGTTGGTGGTCAGTGAGGAAGTGTATGGGTGCTTATTTGAGTACTCCCTTGCATTGCTGTAGAAGCCCATGCCAGCATTGAATGGAAGCCAACTAAACTCTATGCTTCCCTGTGTTTGGTAACTAGAACACCAAGATTAAACCCACAAAAAATAAAGCTGAATACTAAAAAAGTTTGTATTCTCACAATTTATTCCTGATAGCATTTTTGTTCACATTTTTTTTGAAATCTGCTATAAGTACTGTATCTGTACCCCTCTACTGCCTTCTGCCACTCTCCACACTCCTGCACTTCTTACTCACTAAATGAGCTCAATACCATTACTATGAATTCCCCACATGTTGAGCTGTGGTTGCAATGAACACCACAAATAACAAATACATACAAAAAATCCTGCTGTTTGTACTTATTCATTTTTAATTCTGCTGACCACTGTAGACATAATAGGTAGAAAACATGTATTTTATGCGGGACTCACGTAGATTATTTGTATTTCCAGTAGAATGTAAGTATGGCTGGGAGAGTAGCAAGTTTGTGCCATTTGGTTAAAAAATGTTGATACTGGCATATAGATCAGTATTTCAGAAAATCACTGGAATGGCATCTCCAATGTGCAAGATAACAGTAGTTACCAATGAGCTACTGCTCTGCATGCAGAGGCATTGAGTGTTTGTCTTGCACTCAAAAATGTTAGGTCAAATAGCTTGATATTCAATATAATCTTTCAGCTCAACTAAACTCTAAACATGCCAAGGCATGAAATATCATTCAAAATAAAGGTTATGAAAAAAAAGATATTATGGAAAGCAGTTATTTCTTTCCCGACTTGTTTCGCCGTGTGGCTTCTTCAGGGGAACATAGAGACTTTAGGCTAATATAATACAAGGTAAATAGACACTGAGACTTATACCATAATTTCTACATACACATATCACCAGAAAACATTACTTTTGTTAACAGACCTAATGAATGGTCCATATAACTCATGAAATTATAATTTATCAATATCACTGGGCTGAGCATGTGCAGCTGAGATCAGGGAAAACCTAGGGGAATCCCTCCTTGCTCCTCCCCTATATTGGATTTTTGGTTGCCTATATATATCTATACAAAAATAGGACAAATCTGAATCTGTGTTATTCCAGCATTCCTTTTTATTAGTGCAATATTTGCCACTTGTCATTACAACCCATTGTTAACCACTTTTTATAATGATATTTAAACATCATCATGACATATTGGAAAGTGTTACTGTAATATAAAACCCCCCAAAAACTTTTAATTTTACTCAGCTAAATACATTCCAGGTGCATCAAACAGAAGATGTATAATGCCTTACTATTTGTTTTCTTTAAAAGGTAGGTGGGTCTGTCCCTTGCCAGCATGTTGCATTGAAGAACCCTTGTTTAATGTATGGAAACAGTGGTCAGTCTGCAATGGTCTAAAATGTCAATGCAGAGTAAGAAGTCTCCAATAAGCAATGAAGGTTTGCAGAACAATCAAAACTTTGTAGAAATACAACTGCTTCTAAAGCGAACAAACATGCGGGCAAGCAGCAGACTTTTCTACTTAAGCTGGGACTGCTTTTTAAGGAAAACTAAGACTTTGCAACTTTTGTTTTTATGCAAGTAGCAAGATAAAGCTGAACATTCAACTGTGTTGCAAGTTAATTCAAATACTTATAGAGTTATTATAAAAAAAAATATTTTATATTGGATGTATTTAATAAATAATCTACAATACATTACGTATTGCCTTTATAATTTTCTATTTTTTGTGTGGAAAAACATCATGCAATACCCAGCTGCAGCCAAGAGATGGCAAAGGTCTGTAATACATAGAAAAGGCTTCACTTGCTTCATACTTATTTAGCAGACTTGCTTTGCAGATGCCTTTCTACAAACATTGCTGTAATCATTTTTATGTAACAATAGTTAATGAATAGACCACTAACTTGCTGAAAGCACAACTGAGATATTTAGCACAGAAAAAAACAGCGTGTTGACTTAAGGCAGCTTAATTCTAATTGTCTTTAAATACTTCATTGTGTTAAAAATGTGTATTTTATTTTTAGTACTAAATAAAGATTTTTGTACTTTCATCCAAGCACTTGTTTCTTCAGGATGCTAGAGCAGTAAAACTTCTTCCAAATGCAAATAACTGTGATAAGTTCAATTAGTGAAAAATGTAAGCAGTAATAAAAGCTGGCGTGCCAAATATATAAATATATAATCCTGTTCCAAGTTTCATTCTCCTTAATAGAAACCTGGTTGTAATAGCTCATGAACCAGGCTAATTCTTCTGAAGCTATTGTGTTTTGCAGTACAAATGTGTTGTTGGGCTTGAGGCTGTAATGCATTAAGCAGGATAACTCAATAGCATCTAAAGCGTAATTAGTGCTGCCTCGACATTCGCAAATTAATTCTGCTGCCAAATGAAGTTGGCACATACCCTGGCTGCTAATGAGAGGGCTGATATGGTGAATAAATGTAGACATAAAGACATGTTTACCCTGTCCATTAGCAGTACTATTGTGCATGTAATTAGAATAAAATGCTTACCTGCCAACCTTTGTAAAAACGCATAGCAAAAATTGCTACTAAGAATTTAAAAGATGCTTTGCTACTTTCTGTTTTAGTCTTTTTGTGTATAGAAATAGTAAAGTATAGTAAAGTTTTAATGGTAATAAAACCATCAAAACAGCAGTAAACAATTTAAATGCAGAATTTTTTATTTATTAACTAAATAAAATTTATAAACTGTATTTCAATTCTTCAAAAAGGTTTAAGGAATCTACCATTTTGGGGAATTTGGGGTAATCATGTGACTATAGCAAGCAGACCCTGCTTCTTAGCATACAATATTTCATTAGTTCTGGTGAAGCTCCATCAGAGTCACCATGATATATGTGAGAGAAAGGAAATAGCCAACATGCCAATATACGTACCCAATGTGCATGGGGCAATCATTGCAAAAAAAGAAAAGATATGCATAGCATAATCTTAAGTTTTTGGTGGCACATAGGACCCATTTTTCAAGGTGACACATTGGGCCTGATTTATTAAACTCTCTAAGACTAGAGAAGATAGCTTATCATGGGTGAACATGGGTGGTCAGCAAACCTGGAATGGATTTCTGGTTTGCTATTGGTTGGCTAATGTTTTTAATCTTGGAAGATCTATTCCAGGGTTGCTGGTTTACACAAGTTCTCTTAAGAATAGTCTTCACCAGTCTCTGGGAGCTTTGATAAATCAGGCCCATTAGGTGTAGCTAATCAATGGCAATTAACAATTGCAATTAATGTACCTCCATATCTGTGCTTGTTTAGGGCCATTTCAGACCTTTGACTGACCACAACAACTCAACTGCAGTCCCAGATGTTCCCCAAGTCCTAAGTGAATGGGATTGATTGGAAATCATGTTTTGCACACAGCTGCGGCTGCAGTGGAGCATGGCAGAGTTTCAGAAAGCAAGTCATGGGTGCATGGTTGCATTTCTCTGGAAGAAGAACCAGACTGCAAGCTGCAACTGTGTGCAAATGTGTTTGTGTATGGCTTGCTGCTCCTGGGCACACAGCAGTTTGCCACAAATTTATAATGGACCATAGTGTAATGTCAAAAAAAAATTACAAATAAAGGATGAACTTTGGTCCTTATAAATCTTATTATTCCACAATCCAATATCATGATTGTGAACAATATGTGGGATGGTATTAGGAAGGAAGAAAATTACATTTTGAAATGCTCCCTGGTTGACACCTACTTTATAAAATATAATCTATTCAATTATACTGCCAAAACAGATGCATGATATGCTGAGACTAAATGCCACAGTAAAAGTTTTTGTAGTACAGTTGTCACAGGTATTATAAATCAACTTTATGAAACCAAAAACTAAAAATTGTTCAGCTCTTTGAGAAAAGAATTTGGTATACCTAAGCAGAAATGCTCTCAGTACCTACAGTATAACTCCAACAAACTCCAACATGAGGTTAAAACCCAAAGTATCTAATCTCTGCTATAATAATGCTACCCTCCACAAAAAGTATTCTACCCTATAGGAAAATAAGGTTTGATCCTGCACTTCCACTGGTTGTTCATTGAGCAAAAAACATTTTACGATGCAAATCTATTCAGGAGGATAATGTTGATTCTTTACCAGATAAGCAGTGAAACACTACATTGACCCGAATCCCTTTTTTCTTACTCTATTTACTGAAATAGACATAACACACTTGTTGCCCAAGATTTTGTTTAGAACTGGGTAAGTAAAGTGATAAAGAATAACTTTTTATGCAAAATAATTAACTTTGCAAAGTGAGCATCTTTAGTAAATTCCCCCAATTATCAGTCTAATACGGTATATTGATTCCCATTATCAGACTTTTCTTTCTGGCTCAAGATCTAAAATGACTTTGACACCTTCATATTCTCTAGTCTTTCCAAAGTCAATAATACTCAGTCAACAAAGTCAACAAAAACATAGGAAACAGGGGTTCCCTTTGAAAGTATTAGAAACCTGTGGGCAGTTCGTTCTAGGCCACTTTTATTATCAATCGTCTTCACTTATTTCTTTATTTGTTACTTCACAAATTCTGCAAAAACAGATTCAAAACACAAAAGGTCACTTATCTGCATATATTGGATTTATGTTTATAGTATAGTCTGTTGACATATATATACACTTGTTTTGTCCAACACAGTTGCTGGTAACTGCAATGGTTCTGATGTATAAAATTTTGTAATGTAAAAAGTAAAAGCCGAGAAACCAGAGAGAGAGGATGTTATTATCTATTAAGTATATGTATTGATCATTGCTATATTTATCAATACATATTATTTCCAGTTTCTTTTATATTTTTACCCCTTGTGTTTTTTTTTTTTTTTAAATAAAATGTAAAACCTCTTAAACAAGGTAGAAAGCTCTGTCAGTAGCAAGAGTGAGTAGGTCCTTCTTAGGCAAGACACCTTTTAATCCTCTTTATCTGGATGGGCTTCTATATTGAAGAGCAGACTTCACGTGAGAGATGTATCAGTTTACGAAAGCAGCATTATTTAATCTCTGTCAACCTCTTACAAAGGAATCCTTCTTAATGAATTGTCTATAAAAGGCTAGGATGAACTTTCCTGCCTGATAGGTATGTCTCAAGGCCTTCTGTGTCTTAATACATAGTACATGCATATGCAGGAACTAATACCATGTGTATTCAGCCATAGGCATGAGAATAGGGTCATACAATGTGTCTGAACCTACACTCATAAGATAACATAAGAGAAGTTTCCTTTTAATGGAACAACTGTTGGCCTACAATGAATGTGAGAAAGCCTCCTGAGAAACCAGTAAATACAGTATACTAATGTTAGACTTGTCACGTCCACCTAGAACACAGTGTCCAAATAAATATGAAAACCAAGGAATAACCTAAGAGACCAAAGTCATACTCACTTCAGTAGAAAGGTATCTATACAGATTGAAGAGTTAGTGTTAAAGCGGAAGTAAACCCAAAACAAAAAAATCATACCTTCAATCCCGCAGATCAGTCTATTTGTTGGGAGGTTTCTTCTATCCTGTCCTGCATCGTCCTGGTATCTGTCTTTGACCTGGTGTAGAGGGAGCGCCAAGCACAGACATCTTCCCCTCTCATCTTCCATTTTCTTCTTCCTACATCACCTGATCCCACACTGCGCAGGCGTGAGATTGGGAAAAAACATGTTGATCTCACTGCGCATGTGTGAGATCGGCAATTTTTTTCCTATTGATGAAAGGGCTCCTTCTGGGCATGCCTGAGATGCTCGGGTATGCGCAGAAGGAGCAACCAAGAGCCTCCCGTGATCCGTGACGTAGGAATCCCGGGAATCTTTGTACTCCCATTCGTTGTTGATTGCCTATGGTCTTGCACTTAAAGAACTTTGAGTTAAGAACTACTTAAGAACTGTGAGGTAAAGTGAGTGTAGCAGAAAAACTATACATCTTATGTGTGGTGTGGTAAAGCTGTGTAAACTTTAGGAATGAGTGGGCAGAAACAATTATTTTGCTAGGTAAAACAGCTCCCTTTTGTGTGTTTGCGACAGGCACTCCTGTCAGATTATTTGTGCTCCTGAATTATGAGTAGCAATCCCCATCCTGGCCAAAATAGCACTTGTGAGCTGCATGTTGGAGAAGGAAGAATGGCTGAAGTGCTGTCTAAACACTGAAACTGACGAATCACTGGAGTGATTGCCCAGGAGCGGGTGGAGGTAAAACTGCAGAGGGATCCAATGTAGCAGCCACTGAGGAGAAGCTGTCTACCAGCGTGTGTCATCAAATAACCAAGCTGGAATTATGAAGTAATGGGAGGCCCTCAGGAAGAAGATAGCCAAGGTTAAGAGGTGATGTTGGATTACACTACTACCATTCTGCATTTTTTCCAGGCAGCCCAGAAGAGGAGCCCAGCTTCAACTTCAATCAAATGCTGAGGTATAATTCATACAAACAATTTAATGTTATCTCAGTTATTTTTCAGGAAGTTGGCCCAACAATAACTAAGAAATGTAGTCATATGGTCTTCAAAGTTGGACTATGCCTGACTAACTGGTTGTTCCAATTTGTCTTTAGATGTAACATTGCTGATAGATTCTTCTACAGAACCTTAGACTGAGATTTTCATTAGATGGAGGTTCAAAAGTAACGTAAAAAAACTGTTCTATTGGCTACACATCTGTAGTGTTTGGTTGTCTTTTTTAAACTCCCAATAACAGTAATTTTACAGTTTCTATGCCACAAATTGACACTTTCCCGCTATTTACAAAGCACTCCGCTTGATTTAAGTTACAATGCTAGTGCCCTCATTTCCACAGAAAGAAATGATTGCCAAGCCAATCAGATGCCAGACTCAAACATCCATCTCAATTTCCTAATTCATTCTTGTGGTAGAGATGTGCCTATATAATGACTTTATATAATGTCTTTTGTAACATTGAACATGATTTATTAAAACTATCCCAGACTGGAGAAGATATACTATCATGGGTGAACCTGGATGAGCCGCAAATTAAAGAAGGAATTTCTTAAAATCATTTGCTATTATTTGGTAAATGTTTTGAATCCTGGACCAGATCCATTCCAGGTTTATTGGATCACCAAGATTCTTCCATGATAGTCTTTCTTATGCCGTCTTGGGGAGATTTAATAAATACCCAGCACAAGCAATACCCATAACTTTTAATGTGTTTAGTAAACTTAGAAATGTTATACTGGTCTGAAGATGAAAAAGGATTAGCTATACCTCCTTACAACTGAAATATTAGTAATATTATATATTCACATGAAGCTTAGCTGGCACGAGACATGTAGCAAATAGCAAGAAAATGAATATCTATCTTAATAAGGCTTTCGTTCTTTATTAAAAGTTTATTATTAGATACACATATCATCATTTACGTACTGGTACCATTTACACAACATACAATGTCTTGCAACACTGGTACAGCTGCCTCTGCTAACCTGGTGTTTATCCAGGTATACCAAGGAAGCCTAATATCACTAGGCTGATTAAAGAAAGGACACCATCTTTGTTCTACCTCGGATTAAAGGTGGTAATCAGATTCTGAGCTTAGGTGACAGAAATAGTTCTGCACTGAAGTAATTCAAAGCTGGACACTGGATATGTACTGGGTTTCTCTTTTGTTTTTTTAGCAATTTTATCAAAAAATTCTTCAAGAAACAGCTAATCATCTAGGTGAGTTTGTATTTGCAATGGTTTTGAAATGTTAGTGATGTTCCTCTATACACCAAAATATTTATAACCTATTAATATTAATTATTATTACTAATGTCTTGGTTGTATATTGTTTCTCATCAATAGTTTATGTGGGGCATGTCATTCACCTGTTTTCTATTCAGTATATTATTTCACACAGTCATTTAAACTTCTGAACAACCACTTTTCTACGGATCTATATTCATTTTATTTCTAGCTGAAGATTACAATGCAGTATTGTCTTACCTCTAACATATATTGAAGGATAAATATATTTTTTAAAAAGGAATGAGGTTACAAATATATAATGAATTAGGAAGATGGATAGTGGCAGCATAATAACCATAGCATGGTCAAAGAGTGGAGAAATTTACCATACCGTAACCACATTCAGGGCCCATGTTCAGAAAAATCTTACTATCATATTGCCTTAATAATTTCCTAAAGGTATTTCTTTAGTTTCCATGTTTAAATAAAGCTAAAATATACCTTTGTGTAATAGTTAGATGCACAATTTTTATTGGGTTGATTTACTAAAGAAGTAGTGTGTTCTCCTACAAAGTAAATTGTTAATAATATTAATTTTTAAAGCAACAACATATTAGGCATTCTTGTACAATAAATAAATTGTATAGAATAATACCAATCTGTGTTAACATAAAATACCCAATAATGTGCTATGCTAAGTGAACAGGCTCTATTCCTCTAGTAAATGAATATTGGTGTGTTTATTACTGCTGACTTTTTCCACTGGTTTACCTTGGTTGATTCAACAAAGGCACTGTCTGGATTTGTATGTTCTGCCTATATTTTTGGATGTCCCCCCCTTTGGATGTTGGAGTTTGGAGAATTTTCCCCACTGGTCATCCCGGTAATTTAACAATTGTAATTGACCTTTTCAAGTGATCAAGTAATTGTGAAAGCTGGAAAGATACCTTACACATTCTCTTTAAATAGCTGATAAAGTCATGGCAAATTAAATGTATCCATTCTCTATATTATTTCTTTATTGGACTAAAAATTTTGGGCATATTGGGAGAAGTGAGGATTTTCTGAGGTTTAATACATCAGTTTCCAAAGCAGCAATGTCCTTCATGTATTGTCAGTTTTAGGGACTGCATAGTATGTTGATATAGTAGTGTATGCAAGCAGAGTAATTCCATTTACCTTAAATCACCCATCTGTAAATATAGTTGTACAAGTTAATTTAATAAGCTATTTTAAGAGGTTGAATATGACTAACATTGTCAGGCAGTATGAGTAGGAGTAGTAGTGGTTATAGAAGATTCGCTTTACCTATTTAAAGGAGGTGGAATTGTATTTTTCTATTCTGACAGCCTTTTCTTATCTATATCACTGCTCTTGTCAGATTCTCACTAATTGTGAACCGTGGAGCCTAGTGAATAAAAGTGGCAAACTGTTTCTTTTTTAAAGTAATTCATAACAAACCTGGGAAATTTATCTGAGCCTATATTTATTCAATCACAAGATATAGTCAGTAAAATGTATATGTCATTCTTGACTTTTTCTGTTCCTCTCTACTATCCAAAGTTTCTCCCCTCTATTGGAAGCTGGACGTTTTCACAAAGAACGGATGAGTTGGAAAAAAAGGAAAAACAAGAGCAAAAAAGGGTCAGACAGTGATGACTGTAAGTAATAGCAAAACAAATCATAATACTAAAGCATGTGTGGCGTAAAAGAAAATATAATACTATGTATTTATAAATCCCACCTTTATGTCTTCTTTTCATGCTATTATGTCTCTAAGTCCTAATATAAGGTGTGAATGTGGATAACAAACCTGGTACCAAGTCTAGCTTTGATGTCCCAATGAGTTGGAAATGTTAGCTGCCCTATCACAATGGCAGTGTCATAAAGGTTACCTAGCCAATCAGAAGTTAGTACTTAAGACCACTTCAAAAACTTTTCATTGATTCTTGCATACATGACACATTACATGTCTTTTTTTCAATCCTTTAAGTTTTTAAATCTAAATCATTTGCACTAAACATGGGAGAAAATCCAAACATTTTTAGATGTTGTTGGAGCAACAATAGGGGAAATATTCCAAAAGACTTGTGACAATTTTCCTCACTTTGATAAATGAAGAAATACTTTTTTAGTAAAAACAATGAAGGTTGTCAGGTTGATATAAGAGACTTCTGTGTTTCCAAAACATTGGTATGGTATGTATTGGAATTCAGTACTAAGATACTTGATTTGGAAGGGGTATGCTGACTTTTTCTAGATTCAGATATTTGACTGTGACACCATTGACCAAGCACCCATTCTTCTTCTATGTGGTAGTTGGTCATTGTATGGTGCTGGCTGTAGATATTTAGGTTTCTATTGCTGTCTGTGTCCCTGTTAGGGAGATTCTGTGACTCTAATTGTTCTGATCACCAATGTGATCAAGGGTGAAGTGGGAGTAAATTCAAAAAATTTTAATGCCGCCAAAACAGAAGGGAAGAACTGTTCTTACTGTGAAGAACTGTGCTTCCTGTATAGGAGGGGATTAGCCTCAAACTCAAAAAAGTTATTTTCTGCTAAATCTACAGGACAGGAAGTAAAAGTCCCACAAATGAAAACACATAACCATGATAACAACCCTCCCCTAAAATATGTTTTAGTGTATCTGTAATTTTTACTTGATATACTGTAGGTCAGCAAAATATGGCCCAACATTGCAAATGGCTTCTAAATTTAGGTAACAACTGCCCAAAGGTAAATTGATATCAATTGGAAGTACTTCTGCAAATATTTTTACAGACTCCTATCACCATCAGTTCTGTACATGCTGATTACTGATATTGGATATTATAAAAATAAGTGGAAGATATGTTCTATATTATAATTTTTATATCACTGGCTACCTAGGCTTTAGGTCAATGGAAACTGGAAGCTGTGTAAGTCCTGTTGATTAATGTTTGAATTGCTTTTCCATTCTGCCCTTTTCTCTTGTGCTCTTGTATGGGTAGCTGTCTTTCTGTCCTAGATGCGAGAAGTAAGTCCTTAATGTTATTTACTTTATAATAATTTCTTTGGTTAATAAGTCTTTTTTTACTCTGCTTTTTAGATCAACAATTTTCATTTGTTTGCCATTGCCAAAGAAAGTCATTTGTTCAGAAAACAGATATGGCACCTGAAGATGGAAAATCAGAACAATTAAATTATTACTCAAACTCATGTACTACACTAAATGAAACACATAAGCAAAATTGTGGTGGCAATCAAGATGTTGAGCACAACAGTACTAAAACACTTTCAAATTCATCGGATAACCCAGAGAACTTTGTTAAAGTGATCTTGGAGGACGATTCTAAAGTATCACTAAGTGAGAGACATGATCCACACTGTCACTCTCAGGAACAAGAAGACACCGAAGGTGGTGGTAAATTTACAGCAAAAGTGACTTCAAAAGGCATTCATTTGAATGTGGAAATTAACAAAGTACTAGCGCCAAATAGCACAACCCATGTGGTGATAACCAAGGGAAATTGTCTTAAGAAAAGTAGGAGTTACCACGATAGGCAACACCAACAGAGCCAACACCATGCTGATCACATATGGGATTTTGTATCTGATTATGGAAGGAATAGCAATAGTTCATCATCAGAAGAACAGACATGTGACAAGCCCGTAATAAAATTAGAAATAATTGGTGAAGGAATTGAAGTCAGTTATAAATCTGTCAGACAGAGTGTTATGGTTCACATAGAATCAGATAAAGTAAAAAAGGAAACTGAAGATGTATTTGGAAGTGGCTTTACTCAAACCACAGATTACCGGTCCACCATCGGATCATATAGTTCATACCCAGTATCAGATTTCAGTGTAAATGAAAGAAAAGAGTTTTGCCCTAATTACAGACGTCCTGAATGTTGTGTTGATGTTCCACCGCCTGCAGAGTTTGCTGATGAAGAAGGAGTATTCCCAAATATGAATGCAGAAGATGAGGCCTTACTTTTTAAAGATTTTTTATTAGAACCATATTCTTCAGTATCGTCATCCTGTTCTGAATTGGAAAATGAGCCAAGGCAAATTAAGGATGAAGTATTCAAAAGAGAAACTGTAGCTAAGATGGGTGAAAATCACCGTTTGCAATACTTGAGAAACTGGAAGCAAAACTCAAAGAACCAGGTTAAGCCAAATAAAACCAGCTGCAGCCAACAGCAATTCGTCTCTAACCGAGAGCTAAAATTAAATCCATCCAAGTGTTGTCATTGGAGAATGTGTAGTTGTCCTCAGGAATTCAAAGTAATGAGACGGAGAACACTTCCAGAAATGTACTATGATCCATTCATAAATTTCAATCGTATAAGATATCCTTTTTTTGAAACAGAAAAATTTTCAGCTTTGAGAGTGCCACACTCAGCAGTGAGTGAAAGGAAAATGCATATCAGTAAAGATGAGCTTGGTCAATCCATATTGTCTTCATCATTTGAAGAATGTGTTGATGGTTATAAAGATCAGATAGATTATAAACAAATCCCAATCGACCATAGTAAGTCCAGTTTTGTACAAGGAAAAATTACCACCAGCCAAACAGATATATCAGATGAGGTTGAGAACTCAGACAGGCATTCCTTGTATTCGCTTCAGCAGGTAGAAGTTGAAAACAAACAAGTGGATGAGGATGATCTAGAGGATCTAATTTTAAATGCTGATGAACACATAGAGCTCACTGAAAGTGGCTTTGATGAAGATATGTTAGATAGCGACAATCTTTTGGATGTTCATGATATGTCTGATTTACAAAACAAAAGTTTTTTAATTCAGGTTATTCCACCATCCCGAAGTTCTTCAAGGGACTACCTTCTAAGAACAGACAGTAATAGTCGTATACCTGTTGAATCTCTTCCCCAATCAGATCTACCACCAAAAGATTTCAATCAGGGTAATGGCCCAGATGCAGAACTGGCAAGCAAAAAGAGAAGAGGATCTGTTATAACAGTTATGACTGGAGATTTGGATCAACGAGTGCTAATTCAAGGTGACAATGATACAATATCTAGGACTCCAAAAGAACCACTAAAAGAGTTTAGGTATTCAATGGTTCATAGGGACTCAATATTGACTCCTGTATCAGATGT
>NC_092863.1:68689052-68689618 GCF_032062135.1 Pyxicephalus adspersus
GGATTATTTTTTTAATTAATTCCTAATTTAGTTTTTTTTATATCTCCCCAGAGTTCAGGCTTAACAAAAGCCAACTTTGCACAATATTATTATCTCCAGAAACAGCAGGTTCACTTCATTGAGACCTTTGCTATTGTAATGTAAAAGAGAAACTGCATTATTCAAAATTAATGTTACCAAAGCAAAAGTGTTTGAGCTACATTTACATTTATTTTATGAATCCTTTATGAATAATGTGTACTTACATTATTGTATTCTAGTGATGGGGAGAGCAGAAAATATTTTTATCCAGCTGGTGCTGTACCTCAATTTTATATACTGTAAAAAGTTTCACCTTTGCACCTAACTGATACTTCAGATGACTTTTTACAAAGCCCAAATTGCTGGTGGCAGCAGTGGTGCTTAAAGGAAAAACAATAAAATCTGCTGCAGCTATACCTTCTACTTATCTGTATATGTGACAGTAATTATTTAAATAACTGCCAGTTATCTGGATTCTAGAAACAAGTACCTAGACATACATGATCCAGAAACATGTCTATATAAAAACATATTACTGACCACAC
>NC_092863.1:68691672-68695488 GCF_032062135.1 Pyxicephalus adspersus
TATAGTGAAAAAATATTTCTAGAATAACAAGAGGTACCATGTGGTCTGCTTGATCATTAAAACAAGAAGGAAGAAAGAAGAAAAATATTATAGCGAGAAACAAAAACAGCGGTAGTACAAAAATAGGCAGAATGATAACACTTGTCAGGATCAGTTACAGTATAGATCAGGGGACCCCCACCCCCAGTCCATGGCTCACTAGTGGTAGGTCGTCTGACAGGTGGACAGTGCCTCTGGTGCACCCACCAGTGGGGTCGGGAGGAGGACTCTGCTTGGGGGGGATGCTCCGGCCAGAGCTGCGGACCACGCCTCCCAGAGACATCACAGGCTCAGAGCGGTGAGCGGGTGGTGTCTCTGAGAGTAGGCTGGTTCTGGTATCATGACGTTATTCTGGGGGGGAGTTTCTTCCCCTTTGAGTGAGACACAGCTCCCCACATATTTGCGAGGTGCGGAGTCCGTGCATTTAGTGGTCCGCGAGCCGCAAAAGGTTGGAGACCACTGGTATAGATTGTTACAAATATGGAGAACAAATGAAAACAAGTTAATGATTAGCACCAGACTGGAGGATCATTATCTAGAAGGCAATAGGCATACTGTGTAGTCTGTTCAAAGGTGCAAACAATTCTCTTTCCTACGTTTATCAGCAGTAAGGCTATATATCATTCCCATACCTCAAAAAACAATTGGGAGAGGACTTCTTAGCTAGGAAGGCCTCTATCCATTCAATCTCAAACCATAGCTATTTAAGAAATAGTGTGAGTAAGGGGGGGTTTGGCCAAACCTTCCTTACTCACCCTATTTCTTAAAAAGCTATGGTTTGTGTTTGGCGTTATCCAAATATGCAAGATGACCTTCCCTGCTAACAAAGAAACTATTGCCAAGTTTCCTACATCCTTTGGTGAAAACGTTATATTTTATTTGTCCACCACAGTCAGCAGACTAGGAACAGGGAGGTGACACCATGGTGCTCTTTAAAGCTCCGCTCATTTAAAAGTGCATTGCTTATGCTTTTTTATGGTGCTGGCATCATCCAGAACACTTTACAGAGTACTGTAAATAATTCATGTCCTTCAAAGGAGCCCACAATCTAATTAGCCCACCAGCTTTGGGGGAAACCAATAATGCAGTAGTATGTTTTTGAAATATATTATTTTTAACCTGGCCAGGGATTGGATCTGGGATTCAAAGCAGGAGTGCTTACTTCTCAGCCACTAAGATAATTACCACTAACCTTTCCTACTACACCCCCTTTTTGCTAATATAGGACAGAGTGGTTCCAATTGTTTGTTCTATTAGTGTGCAGTACAGGACTTGGCCCTTGGTTATTGAACTGGTGATGTGAACGTTACAAGAGGGCGGCAACAAAACTGGTCAGCTGAGCAGCGGATAATAGATAACAATCATCAATCTGCACCAATGAAGAGTTGCTGAGGAGGATCATGGAGGGGTTTCAGGCAAATTATTCTGGGGATTAGAAGCAATTAATTAATAACAACTTTTAAAAAATAGGATGAGCTTTTTGCTTTTAGGTTTTGATATTAACCCTACTGCCTAAATTTGTAGAAGAGTTGCATAATTCATTCAATTTTCTTTTACTTCATATTAGTTAAATATAAATAGCACAGGCCTACTTCTATTTTGCTGTAACTAATTGCTGAAAATTACTGCTTCACATGCATAGATGTGACACTTATTATAACGAATGTCTTGGCTGCTTCACACATCTTTGTAGCTTATATAACCATCTGTTTATAAGCGATGTGTTGTTAAGTAGATTTTAAAGTGATTCATAATGCTGATTTACTGTATATGCCCTGCTCAAACATTTTTTTGTATATGGAAGTGTTTCCCTAATTAGGGTCCCATGAAATTCTAGGGTTCCTCCAGAGATTGCTAGGGGTTGCATGAGCAACAAACAATTTTTACTTCTCAGGTCAGTTTAAACCATGACCTTTGGTTATCTGCAAGGGTGACATTCTTCCCACTGGTCAGCAAAGTCCATGGTAATCTTCCCACTGACGATCATGCTAATGAACTGTGAGCAGTGGTTATATTAATTAAAACAGACCTGAAAGTTATTTCAAGAGTTCTTCCATGTTAAAAAGGCCAAGAATATCTGGTTTATATAGTGCTGCCATACTGCCTCTTTTATATCTGGCTGCCCATCCCAATTGTGTGCATGTATGCAAGAACACATAGATGTTGTCTGCATCCAGCATGACGATGGGAATGCTGATGTTCTGGAATTTAACAGTAAAAAAATGAGAGCCAACAGGTTGTTTCTTGCAGAAGGGACAGGCAATGTTCTTTGCATTTTCAGAAGGATGTGAGCAAGAGCAGAAATCATATTTATCCTAAAATATGTTTACTATAACAATGTAAAATGCAGTCGTGTAAAAATGTAAGTAAACCCAATAAACTTTGTTGACTTTTTTAAAAAAATCTTCACACAAACAGTTCTTACAGATTCGTGAATTGATATACCTAACATAAAAACACTAAGTTCAACCTTGGCCCCAGAAGCTGCCATTGCCCTTTTTTAGCAGAAATTACTTGTGTTGGTGTTTTACAAAGCTGCCCACCAATTTCTGACATCAATATGGTGCAATTTATGACTAAACCTACATGCAAAGTTACTTCAATTTTGTGTTTGATATTTCAACATTTCAAAAGAAATCAAATCAAACGTTAAGTGGGCCATTTCATAAAGCTCCGTTTCCTTGGTGGATTTGTTAATGTGTGCTGAATTATTAGCATATTGAAAGATCTATTTTGGTTCAGTTTCAACCTTTTCAACAGATAGGCTCACATTCTCTTTACTCACATCTCCCTGCACATGATGCAGAATTTGTAGTTAACTTGAAGACTGGAAGCTGTGCAAAACCCGAACCAGCAAAGCAACCCAACCCATAATATTTGCACCACTATACTTTACAAGGTACAAGGTTCTCCTCCGATATTCTGTCTTTAGTTTGCATTAAATATGTCTACTGGTATTGTGACCAACAAATTATATCTTAAATTTCTTTAAAATTCCTAAAGCAATGTCCACAACACATTGGGCCTGATTTATTAAGGTTCTGCAAGACTAGAGAGGATAGAGTATCATTGCTGGATCACCTAGGTTCTCCTATGATAGTGTATCTTCTCCAGTCTTGGAGAGCTTTAATAAATCAGGCACATTATTCCAATAGGCTTGGTCTATGCTTATTTCTACAAGATATCTGAGCTTTAAATAACATAGGTTCCAACATACTTCCCAAGAAGGCTCCAATCATTGGCATCTAATCTGGAACAATAGATTTTAACAAAGCAAAATGATTTGATATGAAAGTAAATGAAGGGGTTTACCTATTTTTCCTTACATGACAAATCTGCATTTTCATTTATTCAGTTCATGATAATAAATACAGTATGCTGATTATTTATGTATATATATATTTATGTATATTTTATATACTCTTTAGGCATTGTTTGATTAAAGATTTAATTTTTGCTTTTATATACTAAAAAAAAATACTAAAATATACTAAAAAAAAGACTCTTCTATGGTTTTTTATGTGGTGCACATACTTTTTACATGAATATATGCACGGTGATGTATATATTATTTGTTATTGGTCTTACTATTGTCACTGCTATTGTCATAGTAGCTAGTAAAATTATAATCTTCAATTGTCTAACATATTAAAATTTACTGTTACTGAAATATCTGTTTCATTGTTTTCCAGGAAATTCTGAAGAAACACGTTCAGTAGATCTAGGATCACGAACTGACAGCAAGGACAAAGGATTATATACAGAAAGCTTTCATTC
>NC_092863.1:68697239-68724460 GCF_032062135.1 Pyxicephalus adspersus
AAATAATTTTAAAATTAAAAATACATTCTAACATGTTGTTTGTAAGTCTCTAATTTCTTTTTTGAAATGAAAACTTTCATAATTCTGAGTATAGTTTTTTTATTATTATTTTGACATGATTTTGTGTTTCAAACTGTATTATGCTCATATTATTATATTATACTGTAAAATAAATTTCCATGAAAAACAATGTACCGTTTTAGACTTATAAAACCGGACAGAAATGAACCGCCCAGGGGGCACATAAAAAAATTTTAATTTTCAAAATTCACAATTTACTTTGCAAAGAATACTCAATGACATGCAAAAGATAATAAAATTTAAATAAAAGGTTATGATCTACTTTGCTTAGTGAACAGCCTAAATTTCTTTATTTAATCAACCCTAATGATTTGCAAATGAACATATCCCAGCTTTATTTATGGAAACAAAATTATTTTATTTTGAAATTAATAATTATTTTAAAAACTGAAAAAATATTTGAGTTAATAAATAAACATGTAATTTTTTACTGGTCAAACCGTTACAACTAAACAACTTATGTGTGATGTTAACAGATGGAGCAGCTGAAGAAGCAGGACTTCAGGTGGGCGACATAGTAATGGCTGTTAATGGAACTGATGTCACCAGTATTCCACATTCTGAAGCTGCATGCTTAGCAAGACAAGGTAATAACTAGAATTTTAACTAATACAGGAAATAAATTGAGTAATACACTGTGTGCAATTTCTGTATTTTAGCCAATACTGCTTTTCAATACTTGAGGACTTTAATACCTAGGAACCCCAAAGATATTTTCAACCTGAACCTCCCTCTTCTTCTTTAGAGAGTCAAATTAAAAAGGCACACTAACCATTGACAGGTTTGTTTGCTGCAACATCATCAAAATAACTATCTTCTTGAAGTTTCTATACCCTCCCATTTCCAGATTCCAGTCTCCTATCTGAGATAACAAATCTTCCCTTGACTTGAAGAATAAAACTTTGCGCACCCAAAATCTAGTGGGGGAATATCTTTGCCAGATACAGTAAAAACTAGTTTGCCTTTTTGTGTGAGACTTAAAGACTGCTGCAGGACAAACTTCTATACACTGGGCTACCCTGGAATAAATTTCTAAAACCTACTCCTACTGACGGTCACACAAGCACTCCTATCTCAACACATGCCTGGGGAGCTTCCCCTGGTTTACTGCTTCAAAACTCTGTTAAACACAACCTCTCCACCTTTTATTTCCCATGGTATCTGATTTAGAGCAATCCCTGTTTCTCCTGTGGATTCAAAGACCTTCTTTTTTCGGTTCCTACTAGCTTGTACTTTTCCAGGGATCTCACACTGATGGCCAATGACCCTCACTAACCTTAAGCCGCATACACACCTGCAATATTAGTTGTTGGAAAGGATCTTTCAGGATCCTTCCCAAAGACTACGAATGCACAATGCATGAATGAGTGCTGTACATACAGCACAGTTCTGCTCTATGGAGAGGGGAGGGGGAGAACGACGGAGCAGCACCCTGCTGCGTGCTCTCCCCCTTCCCTCACATTAGGATCGTTAGTCGTCCATTGTCCGTGGATCTGCCAGGGTGGTCGTTCGGACGATGGACGCCTGGCGCTATACACACGCCAGATTCTCGCCCGATATCGGTCCTGAGACGATTGTCGGGCAAAAACCGCTGGACCTGTGTACGTAGCTTTAGAGCAGGAACTTCCAGTAAAACTTCTGAGGATGGTGTAATCTTCACCATTACCTTACCATGATGCCTACTCCCTCTCTGCTCATTATTATTATTAATAAACAGGATTTATATAGCGCCAACATATTACGCAGCGCTGTACATTAAATAGGGACTCATCTGACCACAATGATTTGTGATTGTCTTATCACTTTTGTTTCTCACAAAACAACCTTGCCCCACACTCATGTTCCTATAACCAGAGTTTTTAGACAGGAGCTGGCCCAATTTGTGCATTTTGGTGCCTTAGAATCTCTTTGGCTGCTGAGAGGCTCACATATTTGTTAGCCATAGGCATGGGAGGCGCAGCCAAGAGTGGGACCCTGTACAGAACTGACTTGGATCCCCTGTTGGCTGCAAAGGTCAGGGGCCTTTGTGTATTGACACACTTTGCACCTTCCTATGTCTGCTCCTGATAGGCATGTTTTGCCCCAAACACTGCCACAGTTGCTTTGAAGCTAAACTTCATCTGAACCTATGTATGTTTACCAGATCATTCATTTCATCAAAAATTTCCATAGGGCTATGTGAGTCTGTATTTTATGTATATTATTTACCTGTAAAAGCATACCTTGTATAGACACTTAAAAGATGTAATACTGCTGTTGGACATTGCCGTTTTGATTGTGATGTCAGTACTCCATAATCCTCTCTTTAATATTGTCTTTCATGCCTCCACAGGCTGCTACATAGGATTTTATGCAGGAAGGAGAGGGGTGGAAATGTTGGGTCAGCAAAGGCAGTAATTAGCCTCAAACAGGGAAGGAGAGGAAAGGAGAGGGCTTTTACATGTAAGATGCTAGATCAGTGTTTCTCAACCGTTCTGTGGAACCCTAGGGTTCCTCTAGAGGTTGCTGGGCGTTCCTTGAGCAATGAGCAGTTTGTGACTCTCAAGTCAGTTTCACTAACACCAATGATCTATTTGACTATCTGTAAGGGTGACAGCCGTCCCAATGGCCACCAATTTAAGACCCATTCTTCCTACTGACCACTACACTAATGTACTATAATTTGTGGATAAAGTTTTTAAAGCAGGGGTTCCATAAAGACCTGAAAGTTATCAAGGCCCCCCTTCATGTTAAAAAGGTTGAGAAACACTGTGCTAGAGCATTGACTTATATCATTTGACTGAAGTAGTCAAACTATATTCAGTAGAACCCCAGTTATCTGGATCTCAGATAACTGGAAAATTCAGATAACGGGCTGCCGACAGCTTTACTTTCTTGATTGCTTCTGCAGCCCTAGCAGGTCTGTGGCATGAATTCTGCATCCAGGAACACATACCACAGCGCCACTAGGGCTGCGAGAGCAATCAATAAAGCAGAGCTGTCAGGTTAGCAGAGCTCCGTGATTGCTCCGTGATTGGCTGAGGGAAGATAAACCCTGATGACGGCTCAAGCATCATTAGGGTTTGCCTTTTCTCAGCCATTTAGCACTAGAGGTGAATGGGGACATATCATTTAATGCTAGTTGTGTGACTGTGATTTAATGTACAGCACACCACAAACCACTAGAAACCACTAGAAACAATCATAGGCACATTTGTTTATTTTACTACAATGAAGAATTAGGAGTAAATCGATATAAATTGTGATTTCACTTATCCATACCTAAAATTTTAATCTACAGCACAGGAGTAATAGGATAAGAAATTTAGGCTAGCAATGTTATTAACGCATTCATTTTTTTCATCAGAGAAAAGCTGCAGCTACAGAACTGTGCTGGCTGTGCTTACAAAAAGAGTTTCCCCCATGTATGGTCCAAAAATAGGAAACATACATCAGTTCTTTACTTTCCACATTAATCATGGTAAGACCTGTGAGTTTCTTGGTCTTTTTTCTCACAATCCAAACTCCTCTCCTCCAAGTGTCAGCTTTCAAACCTACCTAGAGTGCATCCTATATTCCTCTAATCTGATTTAGCTTAGTCTATAAATACCAGAATATGGCATCCCTACAAATGTATGCATTAGATAATTAGTATAGTTGCATACAGCAAAAATACATTGCCGTGTTTTTGCCTAATTAGCGGAGGCTGCCTTGCTCAATGTTGAATTTTAAATTGCAAAAAAAAAGTAAAAAAAAAAAGATTTAGATGAAGCAAAAATAAAAGGCAGAAAAATGCATGGTGAAAAGAAAATTAACACTTATTTATGAATTCTGTAAAACATTTGTTGATACCGGTGGCAGTTTTTACAAGATTCAAATAAAAAAGTATATTCGTTTTTAAAATGACATTGGATGGTCAGCACAATAATTGCTAGACTATAATGAATACAAAATGGCAACAAAGACATAAAATAGAAGAGTGCCATTATGTATGACTGTATTGACCTAACTGCTTAATTAAAAAATACCCTGTTCCTTTTCATATAAACAAGGCTATAAAACAGCATATCATACTAGAATATAACAAGGTTGGAAATCTTACTGCATTCAATGCTGTATGCCCCTGAGAAGAAAACACTATTTTAATATTTATATTGTCCAGGCCAATTAAAACTTGGGCAATGTAATTGGGTTAAATTGTACACAGGCTTCTGTTCCATTAGTGAGTTCTTCATCATAGTTTATTCCTGTACTGCCCTCAGCCATGACCCTTACAAAGGTGTCTTTTGATAGTTCCTTTAGGAGCCTGAACTAGGGGCCACAGGAACTTCTTTGAAGATATAAGGCTGTAGAGTCTTTGACAGACATGTTAGATTATTGTCACCCAAGATGAATGATCATAACCACTTGGGCAAATATCTGAAATTTGTACAGGTCTAACAGCATCCTTTACTGATGCACTATGGCAGATCATGAAACAACTGATCAGGACCAACTACTGTAAGGCCTCTTCCATATCTCCTCTTTAAAATAAAAATGAACAGTTTTGTGCGTAAAGTGCTTATTTTAGCGTATATTTTAGTGTCGCTAGAAACAATCATAAAAGATTTGACAATTTAAATTTAATTAAATAGAAAAAAAAATATTTATATATATATATATATATATATATATGCTCCAGCAAAAAAAGGATAATGAATAAGCCTAGTCACATCCCAAAATACAAGAAATAGATGGTAGTCATTTCAAAATAGGAGGAGCAAAAAGAAAAGCTAGGATTTTACCAGCAAAAGAGACCAACTTTATTTACATAGGTATACGTCCCTCAGATATAAATTGTTTCTTAGTTTCTTATGCCCAACACGTTTCGCAGATAACCATTTTCTGCTTTTTCATGGATTTAATCATTTCAAATTTAACTTAACTCTTTTGATTTAAACAATGTTAGATATTACAGGTTATAGTAAGGTAGATTTTAAAGAGAATCTTCCCCCTCCCCTCCTCCCACCGTCCCCATAAAATGCACTGATGAAAGCCAAAAAGCCTAAAATAGCTAAATCTAGTTTGGAGGAAATAGCTTTATAGTAGTATGCTTTATCTGTGCTGCAAACCAGTGCTTCTGGATGCACAAGTGTCCTAGGGGCATAAAATAATGATTTACTCCTTTCACTGTCACAAGATGAGTAAGAAACCCTTTCATTATTGGGTTGGTGATGGAAATGAGACAATAGGATAAAGATACCCTCTTTTCTAAAAAGGCTCAACTGTGCTTTGATTTAATTTATTCAATTGTAAATAAAAATTTGCGTCCTGTTAATCTTTTACTGACATGGAAGATGAAACATATAATAACACAGATAATAACAATCTAACCATAACAGTACAAAGTAAAATGTATTGGTCATGTTTAACTTACTTTTTACGACAGTTCAAAGAGCAGCAATCATGTGCCATAACCTATACCAACCAGTCAGGTTTCAGTTTACTACAGTTTAGTTTTTTAATACTTGTGATTGGTATACTGCAATCTATACTTCAACATTGGTTTTTGTACCACACAAAGGTATTGTTTTACAGTCGTTGTTCACACTTGGAGGAGGGGAATTTTGATATAATAATGGAATACATAACATAATGCTATAAAGGCCAACACCTAATTAGACACTGGTCAATTCTTAATGAGAAGTTGCTAGAGAAATAATGATGTGGGTAACATTTATTCAGAACAGAATATTTTTTTTACTTAGGTAATGACGCCTAACTTTTCCAACTGTGGAAGCCCCAGTTTTGGAATTTTAGATTTTTTTTACTTTACACAAGTGAGTGTAGAGCGAACTTTATATACATTACCATTCCCAAGACCTTTGTATAAAAGGATGTAAGGAAAGTCATTTTTACATGGGTTCTTGCTCTTCTTAAAAGGGGTTCAGACAGGCCCTCCCACTGATCTACTGAATACATGCTAAATGCATGTAGATGGCCCAAATAGGATCAAATCAAATTCCAGTTTGGAGTTTTGCAGTAAGTACAGGTAGTCCCCGAGTTAAGGACATCTGACATACGGACGACTCCTAGATACAAACGGGGCCTCCCTGCTTGCTCGTGTGCAGGATGGAGGCTTCATGTACCTGCCCACCATGCCCCCGACCCTCAGCTACTGCTCCTAAAGAGACGGAGGCTGGATGGGCCAGAGGTGGGCGTTTCACTGCAAGGCTGTGTGGTGGTGACTGTGTGGTGGGCAGGTGGTGAATCGCCAGCAGGAAGTTGTCTCTCGTCAATACAGTACACCAGACGTCCTGACGAGTGGTGCCTTCCTGCTGGGATAATGTGTACTGTACAGTGCTGTGCAGAAGATCTCATCTTCACCCTCTTCATCAACTCCATCAAGTTCTACCAACATTGTTTAAGGCTGTACTGTATTTGAAAATGTTTAGGCATTTAATGTGCATACACAAGTAAAAATATATAAGCGATATATATATTTAGGAAAGGTAAAAATAAAATAATATCTTGAGACAAACATCTGTCCTAATTGCATTTTTTACCTGTTCCAATTTACATACAAATTCAACTTAAGAACAAACTTACAGTCCCTATTTCATAGGAAACCAGGGGACTACCTGTAGTGCTAAAGTAAAATTTCCTCTCTATGCACAGTTCCTGAGAATTGGGATGGCCATTAGATGTGTCTGCATGATCTAATCAATAAACCGTGTTCTCTGTCCTGATTGGTGTATTTAGATGCCGTCATAAACTGCACGTTTGTGATTGCCTAGTTATTCAGTAGGCAGCATTGATTCCAACACTACCTCCAACAAGCTTATATACTTTTAAAGTTAGATTAAAGAAAGAAAGTGTCTGCTGAAGCCTCTAAACATAACATTAAATGGTCATCTGCATACCATGCATATTTCAACAACAAATGTTAGTGTATTCCTGCATTAAGGAACCTTGCAGCCTAGTGATGTGAATATTCTGTTGGTTGCAATGTATGCCACTGTTTAAAATTTCTACATTTTAAATGTGGACAAAGAAGTGAAGTCATAAAATATTTATGTCTCTTTGTGTCACTGTAAACTAAGTGTAGAGATCATTACCCAATGCTTCCATATTGATGTGATTTGGCAGCAATGAGCAGTAGTAGGCAGTAGGAAGAATAATAGAAAATCTGGAAATAATGCTCCCCTAGTCTTTGCTGCATCACTCCTGACATATGTCATATGTTTGGGCAAAAAAATCGAATTTGAAAAATGTTTTTAATAAATCTTCATATACAATCGATTTCTTTAAAATATAATCATGAAGTAATAACTGTTAGGATGGGAACTTTCAGCTCGCATTTCCACATTTTTTTAATGTTCTGCTTTACAATCACTCTCTGGAAATGTTTACCTGCTTATCATAAATTTGCAATAGATGGCTTTGAATTTATTGACTGGGAAATGACAGTTACTCAGCTAGATATTTTTATTGAAAATAGATATATTACAATATAATAATTAGGTCACCACTTTTTCTTTATTTCATGTATTTTTATAGCATAAATAATATAATTTATTAAGTAACTTTTTTAGACAGTTGGCAAATACCTAAAGCTGGGTCTGAAGGTTGAATACAACGTGGGATGGTGCGAATGCTGTCCTTTTACTGAATGTGCACAACAGCCTGCTTTTTGTTGAGTTGTGTGAGACCATACTTCAGCTAACATTTGAGTTCTCAAAGCATCAGGAAATGTTCTTGAAGATCTTGCTATTTGTCCATGTCCTTGGGTGACAGTGGGTCAAATTACAGCAGCCCAGTTTTCCACCCTTTCATTTTAACTGAATCCTTAGTTTTATTATATTTTTATTAAAACTATATTCTCTGTATTTTAATATTTAAATGTTGCGGAAGGTATAGTAAGAAAATCCTTAGTAGACAGTAAGAACAAAGAAGAATCTGCTACCCATTTAACACATTTGTATGTCAGAAAATCCATGCTTGTTATCAACAGATATAATATTCCATTACTGTACAGCGAGTATTAATAAACAACGTAGATACCATTGTAGTTAAGAACAGGTAAATATTGGTGTAAAACTATTCCTAATTATACTTTAGGTCCAGATGTTTTGACTTTGGTTGTTGGATCAGACATCAGCCGCTTCCCCAATACCCCACGGCCAACATGTCGCGGTTATCTCCATAAGCGAACACATTCAGGATTATTGAAAGGATGGAGGAAAAGATGGTTTGTCCTCAAACATGATGGAACTCTTCACTATTACAAGCATAAAAAGGTAACTAGCAAACGTGCAAATTTGTGATAATACCGCTGATGTGTAAATATTGTTTTGTTAATTGTAGTAGTGTTAGTACAGGTAGTCTCCGAGTTAAGGACATCCGACATACGGATGACTCCTAAATACGAACGAGGCTTCCCTGCTACGTCCTGTGCAGGACAAAGGCTTAAAGGGGGGGGGGGGGGGGCGTTTTGCATGACTTGCAGACGAAATCTTTTGCTAAACATCTGAGACTGAGATCTTCTGTAACATCTTGTAACTCTTTATTGACCAAAACAGGTTCAGCACACACTGTATTTCACTTTGCTAAATAATCAGCCTACATTTGCAGTTAAAAGCCAAAACATTAGAATAATAATCCATTTGCATTCCCTTTGGGGCCTGGCTTTGACCACCAGTGATGGCAGCCTACATGTTTTATCATTAACCTACACTGTCTGCATACAAAAGTAATAAAGCTGTAACCATTGCCTACGAAACATTATTCTTCCAGCAGTAATAGAGCTGCACCCAAGTAATCACTCAGATTTACAATCTTTTTTCTGCAGTTTCACTTTAACACATATAAGCATTCAAAGAGGTGTTTGCTTGGCTTTGCTCTGTGTCAAGTAAAATGGACATGGGTTTTGCCATCTATTTACATCTTTCAAGTCCATTTTTCTTCTGTCTCCTATTACCCTCACTACTTCCCACCATTCCATATCTCCCCTCCCATTGTGTGTTACTTCCCCCACCTCCTACATTGTAAGCAGGGCCCTCTCCTCATCCTGTGTCACTGTATCTGTCATTTGCAACCCCTATTTAATGTACAGTGCTGTGTAATATGCACTATATAAATCCTGTTTATTATTGATATTATTATTATTATTATTATTATTATTAATAATAATAATAATAGCCCCCTGCAGCAGCACATAGCCACCTTCCTTTTCCCTTTCTGCTCTGTTTGGTGCTGGGAGCAAAGAGAAACAAGAAACAGAAATATAATCTACTCCCGTGGCCAGCATTAGTGAACCTGTTACAGAAAAAACATATCCACATTCAGGTTTTAAATAAGTTACTTAAATGGCAAATATAAACACAGCATGCACTTGCCAATTCTGTTTTTTTCTTTTCCTTGTAAAATGTAAATTATCTAGTCATGCTCTTGTTTCCATGATCCGGGACATAAGCCTAATCATTTTATGTAAACAGCTTAGTGAAGCAATAGGCTTATGTTTAAAGCTTTGGTTGTGTACAAGCTGCATGCCTGTGTTATCATGAAACTACCATTACTGAAACAAGGCCTTATCTCTGGCAGGAGAGCTACAGAGGCACATGGTTAAATAAACTAGGTGATGCAAAACAAAAACAAATTCATTTTAGTAGTTTAGATGTATATATGAATACAGATTTGTAGTATAACAGCAACATATCACGATTTAAAGAGATGATAAATATAATGAGTATATAGGAAATGCTAAAGACATCCTGAAATATGCACATGCTCAATGTCCCTTTGAACTGTCCCTTATTTAGAGGTTGAATACAGCTATACAGGGTTTGCAAGTAGTAATGTACAAAAACTGAATCCTTTAAGTCTATGTATGCTGAAAATAATTTTGAAGTGATAGACAGAGTAGGGGAAAATGGACAAGAAACTCCTCACAGTTTATTTCATGCAAACAGTGGTCACCGAGGCAAATGGAAAAGGTGCATTTCCCAGACAGAAATAAAAACCCAATAGTGGTTCTGACCCTTTACTTCCATGTTCCAGACGAATAAAACGTTTTTGGTATACATGCAGCTGATGACATTTCAGGCACATAGAGAGAACATTGTTTTCCGTAAGCCAGCTGACTCATGCAAAAAAGATCGTACTGATAACCTCTGTTTATGAAGAGTCAGAAGTTTCTGTAAGCATAGAACAACATATCCAGGCCACCAGTGCATTATGTTATGAAACCATTGTTTTTTTGTAGAATCACTACTTGGGTGTCATTTACTGTGCAGTACTTAGACATCTATATTATTATTATTATTATTATTACACACTATTTATATAGCGCTGACATATTATGCAACACTTTACAGAGTCCTTAGTCATGTCACTAACAGTCCCTCAAAGGAGCTTACAATCTACCATAGTTATTTATCTAATATACTGTCTAAAGTCAATCTAGGCGGAAGCAAATTAATCTAACTGCATGTTATTGCAATGTGGGAGGAAACCCACCCAAACATGGGGGGACCCTGCAAACCCCTTCCAGGCCATTATTCATTATAAAAGTAGTGCAGGTTCTTTTCACATGGAATTTATGCAGCCCACTAGTAACATACCTGTAGATACAGCCAAGATAATACCTTAGATAATACCAAGGCCTCCACATTACCAGTTATACTACTCATGGATTGCTGGTCAGATGATCCAGATCATCTATCTATCTATCTATCTATCTATCTATCTATCTATCTATCTATCTATCTATCTATCTATCTATCAAAGTTTCTTTGTGTCATGTTAAATGCACACAGAAATAAATCAATTTAGACTAGAAAATAGCTTAATTTTTATGTGACTTCTGTTTGCAGGATGAAGGAAAATGTCGGCCACTTGAGGTGACTAAACTTGAAGGCTCTGAAATCGGTGTGGATACCACACTGGGGAAACCATTTGTATTCAGATGTGTACCACAGTCTGGAAACCGTATATTCTACTTCTGTGCCACATCTAACCAGGAGATGAAAAGGTATGGTGTTGACTTGGTGAGCAGCACAATAAAAGACAAGAAAACTATAACTGATTTCGATATTTTTCACTCAATATTGACATTTGTGGTTAAAGTGGTACATTGTAGGACATGCAACTTGATTTAAAGAGTAATTGCAGTTTATAAAAGTTCTATAATCAAATTTTTTTCTTCACCCTTATTTAAATGCAGGTTTCAGATGCAGGTCAATCCATCTTCTTACCACCTGGTCTGCCCAAGATTAGCATATTGTTTATATCTAGATTTCAACATTTTTATATTGCCATTATTGTTATACTGAAAATCACTAAATGAATACATTTAAAAGAAAGTGTTAAAAAATTATGTATATGTATGCACATGACTACTAATCTTTTAGCATTTAAGCTTGGGACCCATTCACACCACAATATAGTGTTCATATTTAAAGGCAGTTCATAACAATCAATAGGCTGCAACACACATGTCAATGCATTCCCCCACCTCCTAGATTGTACGCTCATTGGGGCAGGGTCCTCTCATCCTTCTGTGTCACTGTCTGTATCTGTCTATCTATTTAATGTACATGTAACATACAGCACACCAGCCTGTTGTGAACAGCCCCTTAGTGTTCCTATAGCATTAATAATCCCTGCTCCACAACAGCTTGCTGAATATTTATTATTCTTCAATACTGTGCAGCTCCTATGTATTTAGCATTATTTATAATTTCTTTAAACATGGGACATAATAATTACACAAAATAAAATGTGCCCTCCTTTAAATGGTTTTAAATTAAACACTAAAATGTGGTATGATGTATGTGCATATATATTTTGGAATGTTTATCTGTTCTCATTAAATGGTTCTGCTATTTATCTTGTGTTTTAGGTGGCTGGAGGCAATGGATAAAGCGATTCATCCTCTGAATCAGGTAATTAGTTTGTGATAGTTTTAAAGTCATTCTAATTTATTTACTTGGTTGTTACTGAACAGAGTCCTCTAACAATGCATTTTGTTATTTTTGTAAATCATGTAGGTAATATTCTAGTTTGGATACAGTGGGGCAGTGTTAGAGACTCTAATAAAACATGTACAGCTATATAGAATAGCAATATATATACAGAGTTTCTATTCGCAAAAAACACAAAGAAAAAGGGGAAAAAGAAACAATAAAAACCTATGGGGACCAGAAGGGAGAAGGGAAAGAGGAATAAAGGAGAGACTCAGCAGGACAATGGTGAGAAGAGACTCAGGCAAATAATACCGATACAGACTTTAGTAACAAAAAGAGTTGCAGGGTTGAACCCCCATGATCCATCAAATAATCAGAGGAGCATGTTTTGTATTTGAAGGCATGTAGTGTTGAACATAGGGCTCACAAACATTTTGAAACTTTGCCATAGAATCGTTAAGGACAGCAGAAAATATTTCATTCAACAAATAAAAATTGGCATATTTTATATTTCCAGAACCATGTGTGGGTGGATGTGACCATGCACAATATCAGCCTCCCACCATTGGCTATAAAGAACCCAGAGTGCTTGGGACTCCTCAACCAGCTGGACAGAAACAAAGATGTCTGGGTCCAGCATTACTGCATATTGAAAGATGGCTGCTTGTACTTCTATGCTAGTATTCGTTCTAACAGTGCTCTTGGTAAGTATTTAATGAATGCTTTTTTCCATTAGTGCTTCAACATTTAGGAATAGAAAAAAATGATTTCTAAGTCTATCCACCAATTTAAAAGTGTACCAGGCTATGAAGTTAAGTCATCATGATAATCATGAGAATCATGGAAAGTCATTATTAAACAGAAGAATAGTCCAAGAGGTCTGTTTATCACTGTTCATGGAAGAATCACTCACATTATTCTTTTTTGAAGAAGTAGGAAACTGTGTGTGCTGGGCAGAGGTGTAAATAACTCAATCAAGGAAGATTTGTTTATAATTCATTTTTATTTAATGGACAGGTCCATCTGAAGTTTATGATTCTAATACTCCCAAAGCTGGATAAGACCCTTTGGTCACACATGTCTATAGACTGATTGACCCCATCATATTTGGTGATAATAATAAAGTAAAGGAGTAATGCCAAGGCTTACAGTGAGCTGATGAAACATTTTTCTGTGAATTCTGTTTGCTTGTATATCTAAGCCAGTGCTGGATTATGACAATGTAAAAGCACCATAGTTGTATATCTGAACTCATGTTGGCATTTTGTTATTTTAGGTGGCATCTACCTACAAGGGTACACTGTTTATGAACAGACACACAACTCAAAACGTTGCATAATTGAGCTTAGACCTCCATCTGAAGAGTTTAAAACTTTCTATCTGAGTGCAGGAAATGCAGCTGAGAACAAGCGGTAATTTTCAACACTTTTTAACTCAAAGAACTTGACCCAAAAGAGTTGTTTTTCCATTGTGTAGAGTTGAGCAGATTTTATCCCCACAAAACCTGTATAGCACAGCTGAGCCAAGACAAACCTACTTTTTTAGCCAAATTAAACCAAGTAACTATACTAAGTAAAAACATATTTAATAAGAAAATACAAAATGTACAAAATATAAAAATATATTTTGCTTGTTATTTTGTGCAAGGCAGGTGATACATAACCCATGCACTGGAGACTAAGGCAGTGGAAAGCAGCGTGCATTGCATTTGAGATCTCTAACAGCTTTTTCTTATATTGACCGCAAGTTGTCAGATTTTTTTATGTTTTATGAAACCAACAGCTACATTTTACTTAACACTTATATTTTGACTCATAGGAAAATATTTATTCTTCTGGAGGTGAGTGATTATATCACCAAACATGTACCCCCACCCCCAGGTATAACTTGGGACTTTTTAGGCACTTTATATTAACCACTTAATTTATAAATACCAATTCAATTATTATAATAAAATCACAAGTGTTTATTTTTCATTAAGATACAATTAAAACCATTTAAAACAAAGACTAACAATAGTCTTATACTCAATTAAGAAACTACAAATTACATACATTACATAGATATCTTCATATATTTATTCAATATATTTACCCATGATAACATAGTATACATTTCAAGAAAAATGTACTTACATCAAACAAAGTTTACTCACATCAAACAATATTATCCCTTTAAAGGAGTCCCCTCAATATATGACAGCTTTCAAGACTCCACATCCACATCCCTACTTTTTCCCTAATTTTTCTCATACTTCAACATTGTCTTCATTAATGAATTCTATGCATTTAATTTTAATAAGTGTGGTATCATATTAAAATTCCTCCTCTTTGATCCCGAGTTCCAATGTACTATAACATAATTTCTAATCAGTGTACTTCTCCCTAATTTATTTCATTCATTTATTCATTGGTGTCCATCAGTTAAACCAGATTGTACACCTTATCTTAGTTATCTTCCCTTTTAATATGAAAGAGATTCCCTCATCAGATTCTGTATATTGCTGTTACATTCTAATTATCTTCTATTGTGTGCCCACAAAGAATTACTTAACAATCAAAGATCTTACCCAGAACTTGTTTCATTCATAGTGCAGTCAACTCCAATATTAGAGAATTTATATATTTCATCTCCATTATCAACCTAGTCAGAAGAATATAAACATATTACCTTTTGAATGTTCATTTCAACAGATGGATCACAGCTCTGAAGACATCAATAAACAAATGGTTACCCCTTCACCAAGCTATCCAAGATTTTATGAGTCGGCCTCTAGAGGAGACCAGGATGTGATCAATTTATGCTGCCATTTATGGGAACTGATTTAAAGAATTTCCATAGGTTGTGAAACATCATCCCAGAACAACATCCTGATACCAACAAGCTTGATCATTCCAGCGGGGGTGAGACATTCTGTAAGTCATCAGTCATCGATGGTACGACCATGTGTGTCCACAAGAGGAAACTGAGGAATTCAAGACTAGGGAAGGAAATCTGCTATGCACCATACACCAAAGTTTATATATGTCTCCAAACATCTCTGTAAAGTGACCTTTAGATAAATATAAAAATAGGACTTTTTTATTTAAACTAGTTAAAAATGCATACTCAACTCAAGTTTAAAGCTGAATTTCGGGATAAGCAAGTATTGCCTAAATGCAGGGGCAAATGTAGGAATACTTGAATGTTGGTTTGCTTTATGTATTTCTTCCTATTTTGTATGTGTGTATGTAGTGTGAATCTTTGTATTGTACAGGAGCTTTCTGTAATATTCACCAGCCATTGCTGCTTTCTCACCTTGTATAGGGTGACTAGTCTTGTACCCACTGCAGGCAACCAATAGTGGGCGCCTTTTGGGCCCCTGCCACAACTCTGATTTCTGCAACACAGTAATGATGTCACTACTACTTCTACAAGGTCAAAATTAAGTTTGCAAAGGCTTTTAGCTCACACAAAGAGGTCTATTTATAAAGCAGTAAATGAGAAATTCACTGAAACATTCCCTGGTTACCGCCAATGAAATTCATGGACCTGGAAGATTCTCCACCAGAGAATGTTTCAATGAATGTCAGATTCACTTCTTTATAAACAAGAGTTGCTGTTTATATTTTTAGATTTCAATTAATGTCTGTGTCCGGGGTTCAGTTTTAAACAAAAACGTCTATAGTTCCTAATGGCAAATCTTAAATTAAAATTTTCATCCCAGTTTCTAGAAATGGGAAAGCTGCTATTTTATATTTTAGATGATGGGATAGACCAGACACTTTTTTGTTGCCAACACATGCCTTGCTTTATGGGAACTGCGAGTTAGTGAGAGCCATGCTTTGTCTGTGTCTGCTCCTACCACTTTCACACTGGCTACATATCATTTTTTGTATTTATATACATATGTATAGGATTCAAGATTTCATAACTGGTAAGCATTTTTTTTTCACCCAAATGTTGTCAGTTTTCCTGTTCATTGCTACATTGTGATTATGTTATAATATTAGTCTACATGAAAATATATATATAAAACTAATAAATATATAAAAACAATACATTATGTTTGTTTGGTGTGCATTTCAGTAGTGTGATGATTTACCAAAACTATAGACTAAGGAGTTAGAGGGGTGTATATATATAAACAGATTGTAACATGTGTGGCCAGTTTTACCTTCCAGATCACAGCAGATGACGGAGATGAGTCAAATAGCAGTTACCGGGTAGTACGTGCTTAAATAGCTATTGTATTCATGCTGATGCCCACAGCAAATTCTATTAGTGCTGTAATTACACCCTTAATGTCTTTCTCTATGACAGTCTAGAATAAGAAATGTACAGTCATCCAGTTAGAGGAGGGTGGTATATAAGTACTGCTCCCCTGGTGAGATCCCATGACTATCCTTGGTTACACTGGCTGATTTCAGGTTCACCATTCTTCTTTCATGAAGAAGACATACACCGATCTTTGCACTTTTATCTTTCAACTATGGAATACACACACACACACACACACACATATAGAGAGAGAGAGTTTATTAGTAATTTTACATCTTTCAAACACAAGATTCCTCTTGGTACATATGTTGACACTTTCCATTTACTCTTGGAGCTTCTCATCATTCTTTTATTGTGTAAATCATAAATGCAATTTTATTGTAAGATGTAGAAGCTACCGCCTGATTGAAGTCCATTTTATGGAACTTTGTGCGTACAGATTGGAATACTCATGTATCTGGCTACAGTTCAGGATTTTCTTTTTACAAATTCCTGCTGTGACAATAACTTTTACAACTACATTAGAATAAAAGCAGTGATTGCAAGCAGCAATTTTGCAGCCAGCTGAAAGCTCTTCCGGAGTAAATCACTCACTGACTAAGAAGCACATTTACTAATTTATCTGTAATCGTAAAGACAGCACTGATTTTTTCCCTAAGCAGCACAAAAAAAGCCAGATCAATTCAATATCAGATCAGATTAGGTCAAACATCTAAATTGACCATTCTCAACCAGAATTCAGTAGAACCATGGGGTTCCCCCATAGTATGGGCTCCTTGAACTGTGGTTGTTGTGTCCTCCCATCTTATGGTGCCAGCATAACCTGGGGACCAACTTGGCAGAGCTAACGGATCTATACCATCTAGCATTTTATTGATTTTAAGTGGGGCATCTTAACCACCTCTATAAAGAACACCATTCTTTTCACTGACTCAAATTGTAGAGATCATTCTTTCCACTGATGTCTATTAAACTGATTGGAGTGGAAGTTCCCAAAGATTTAAAAATGATTTCAAAGCTTCCTCTGCAATTATAGATCTAAATTACCATGAAGGACACATATGAGAGCCTTTATCATTGGCAACAGGTTTGTTTTTCTGTCCAGTACTGGGATTTATTGTCACACGATGGAGGCCTGTTTTACAGAGCGAATATTTCCTTAACACAGAGAAAAAACACTTACAGATACCCCTGCCTATATCTTGTCGAGCCACACCATACTGAAAATCTATCACTCTGCTCTTTCATACCATTAAAATGTTTCTTATTACTCCACCCAATCCATTCTGAGCTGTGGTGTAAAAGGGGTTACAATTTTTGAAGTTACACTATTTGCATTGAAAGGTAATCAACGTATCAAGATTTTTTTAAATTAAAGTGCGGCAATCACTGAAAGGTAAATTATCACATATTGCTAAATATTAATTATTGAGATCTTATCCACTAGGTTAGGCAGAATCTAATGACATACAACATAGTCCTACTCTATCATATGACCTTCCACCAAGTCTCCATTACAGGAGGGTCATTATATTGTGTTGACTTGGAATGTTAAAACACTTAACATGGCTTTATTAAGCAAACAGTTTCTTATTTTATCCCTAAGTGCAGAACCAGTAACCTATAGGAATCTATGTTGTACTTGTTGGACTCCAGAAAACTTTGGTTCTGATTTGCTGTTTTGTTCTGGAGTTAGGAATGGCAATTCTTCATGGGAAAAGGACACCATGATATCACTCAGGATAGTATTGATTACAGAGCCTAATATCAGGACAGAGGAGCATTTTTAGAAATGTATAAAATAAGTTATCACTTTCCTTATGTTCTTAATCACATTATCTTTTCACAGAGGTGAACTTTACAATAGAAAGTTATTTATTCCCCGTAAAAACAATCATGCCGTATGCCTATTTCAAGGACAGTGACAGAGTGCAGTGCAGCCATCAGAACAGCCGGTGAAGAAAAAAATTCTGCACATTGTGACCTACTTTCCAGCTCCTTCCTGATGAAATGAAAACCCATCGTTTAAAAAGCTTGGCCTCAGTGTCATCCACATTTGAGAAATTGCATGGCATTTTACCAAGGCAGCAGTCATTTTATTCTAATTTCTGCATACTCATTCCTTTGCAGTCTTCAACACCATACATAATGTTATTAATTAGGCAGTCTCTTGCTGCAAGGTCTCACTTCAAGGAGACATTTCTAGAAATAATCCCAGTTATACACTGAGCTGGTATTTAAGTAGATACCAGAGACTTAACCATTTACTTTACTTTTCATGATGTAGTTCTTTTTACTTCTCTTATTTTGTCATATTTCTCTCCCTCTCTTTATATATATATATATATATATATATATATACTATATATATAACTAACTAATAACTATAAAAAAAAACTAAATCACAGAATGATCAAACTAATTGTGTGAATTTCATCCAAACAACCTATAATGTGGCGCCAGGTGTATGGCTCCAATGTGACTGTATGGACTTCATGCGATGGGCCTGATATAATAAAGTTCTCCAAGACTGAAGAAAATAGACTTATATGGGGACTAACATGAAAGTCTGTCTTCTCCAGTCTTGGAGAATACTAATAAATCAGGCCTAATGAGTGGCATCATTCTCATGAAATGGAGGATTGTGCCCTGGAGGATCTCCTGTCAGACCTGGATCAGTGAGCTGGATGCACCAAATCCATAATTTGTCCCAGGGGGTCTATTGGATTAAGGTTTTAGGGAAATAAGGGCCAGTAATAGCAATGCCTTTGTCATCCAGAAACTGCCAACACATTCTGGCCACATGAAGCCAGTCATAGTCCTACACATTAGGACACACAACGTGCTCCATGCAGTTATATTGAAAGTTGTTTTTTTTTGTAAATTAGTTTCTTGCAGCATCCTTTTAATATCAGTGATGATTGTTCCTACATCTAGCATATATAACATGTACATCAGTTATTCCATTTTTAAGAGATTCCAAATAAATGAGTTGATTGTGTTTACATTCCTATTCTCCAATAGCTCTGTGTCTGTCAGGATGTCAGTGTATTTTAAAGTTGGTATTTGACATTACACAGCCCTGAGTTCATATTTTAATATTAAACATAATGTAAAAAGACCTAATAAAAACAAACACTTCACTTAGGATTGGTTCCCATTAGACCATTGTCGTAAAGAATGTGGTTTCCTATGAAATAGTATGCATTGATGCAATGTGTGACAATGCACATGTTGGAGAGCTGGGTTGCCATTCATTCCTAATGACACATCAAATGTACTTTACTAACATGCAGCAGTGCACAGTGCTGGGTTTTCAAATGCGAGCCTGGACTACATTTCTATGTGCTGTGTTGTTCTGCTTATTCAATTGCATTGCAATGCGTTCTGAAAAACACAGCACGCAGCCATAGTAGGAACAAGGCCTTACTGCTTTCAATAATAATGTCATTTTGTTTAAATTGAAATTAAAACTTAATATTGTAAAATAAAGTAATGCTGCTGACCTCACCATTATTCCAACTGTGTTTTCTGTTTTATCCTCCCGTTGGTTAGAAAAATGTTACCAAAAGTACTGCACATCTGTAGAATACATCCAGTATTGACTTACAGGATTGAATGTAACCCCATCACAGCCACCCATACCTGCACAATTCCGGCTAGCCAGATCAAATGTATAGAAACCAAACTGGAAGCACCAAGGCTGTACTACTTTGCACAACAAAGTGGCCATGATGGTGTAGGAAGACGGGGGGAAAATTGTTTCAATAAGCATGCTGTATTCAGGACAGGTTAGCACTGGAAGCTGCTAGAAGGAGGCTATGGAAAGCAGTGTCAATGTGATATAAAGCGTGACAGCAGTATGTGCAATATCAAAAGCCTAAGAACTGAATTGCAATTGTTTTATGGGTTTAAAATGTACTAAATATATGGTAAACCAACAAATAATTCCTCTTCCTAGTTATAATTTATTGTTTTAGTGGACTATTACTTTATTGCTAGTTCTACCTGCAAATACTATTGGTAAACTGACATGCTTAACTGGTTTAAGGAAAGTTTACAGCACATTCTATAAATATACTGGATTATAACCGTTAGATCTGTGCTTTTGACTATAATTCATGAAGGTGCTCCCTTTTATATAGGCTTTACCTTTGTTCTTATCATGGTAATTTATTGTAATTGTATAAATGTAGAATGCAAAATGTTATCTATAAAGAAATGCAGTCTATCATTCTACCGGTTGCAGAAAGAGATGCAATGGTTGCATGATAACTTACATCTTAGTAATGTGACTCCGGCAAACATTCCCAGTACAGACTCCCTCCATGTACCCTGGTAATTGTACTTATAAAGAGTGGGATAACCTTTTTCTGTTGTCATAGATCAGCGGTCGCCAACCGGTGGTCTGCAATCTCCCCAATCACATGCTCAGACCTGCTTGCTAAACATTCTGGGAGTACAGTAGGGCAGGACACAACCCCCCACAGCTCTACACCACTGTCCCCCCAGGATGTTTAGCACTCAGGTCTGAGCCGGCAATGGGAGATTGGGTGGGTTCTGGCATCATGACATCACACTGGGGGGAAGTTTCTTACGGCATCCCCGCACATGCACGGTCTGGATTCCATAGATTTAATGGCCTGTAAGGTCCGACAGGTTGGCGACCACTGTTATAGACAACAATGTCCTATTTTTTGTTTTTATTGTGCTGGCAGAGAGTTAGGTGTCATTATGAATTTCTGAACGAATAAAACATTTTTTGGAGGGGATACTGTGAATGCTTCAATAAATCCCCATCCACTTTTTCACATATTTTCTTAACTTGAGAAAATGAATCAACATGACGGCCAACTAGGGGTTTTCAGAAGCAAAGGTCAGCATCGACTGAGCATTCATTTTCTCCACCAGTTATAAATAAATTCTATAAAGAATACAACAGCGTTGTGTATTTATTTTTGTTCTAATAAAACAAATTATATCTCATTTCATAAAACATCTGAACAATATCATCTAACACAGTGTTATGTTGTGCCTCTGTGATATGCCAGGCAGCAGTATTTATGACATGATAGCACATCAGCCATTCAGTGCACATTGCTCAGATCGGAGAGATCTTGGATAAGGGTATTGTGTCATAAAACATTAAGCAATGACTAGCTTTTAACCTGCCATTTCACATAACATCAGCTCTGGCTAACACTTGGCAGCTGTGATATTCATGCTCAGTAGATCAGACAAAGACTTTTGATGTGTGAGTAATATAGGAAATGTTAGAAAGGGATTTTTTTTTATAAGTGAACCTGTTTTACCCTTCTCCTAGAACAATTGCTGTCTAAAAACAGGTATCACAATGTGCCCGGTAATAAATACTTTGTGTAGAAACGGTTCCTCCAGCTATGGCACATCCAACAATGGTGCCCAGCCCGTTTATCACCTTCTCTGTCCAAAAAGAATGCCATGTTGGTATATAGGCACTTCTACTCGAGAAAGAACGCCTGGAGGCATGTGACATTTCAATCAGACAAAACTTATATAGTAGCCATTCTCATCCAGGGTTCTTCCAGAGATTGCTTGAGCTGTAGATGAGTGACCTACCATTTGCTGGTGCCTGTATAGTTCATAAGTCAACACCACTTGGCATAGCCATCATCATGCCACCAGAGATTACTTTAGTTGTCTTTAAGGTCTACTCACACACAATTATATTTTTTTAAACAAGAAAGGCTTCACTCCTTTTGTGTTATGGTAATATGTTCTACCATACATTAATGTGTAGTAACGCATGATTATGCAGTGGGTGGGAAGAAATTGTAGGTGGGTGGCAGTCCCTGTATTGTGACCCAACTCTTCAGTAACCACCCAAAAACAGCCGGGTGGTTACTGAAAAGTGCCGGGTGGTGCATCCAGCTAAAAGGGGCTGGGGAGAACACTGCCATGTGATCACATTCCCATGAGATGGAACACGTATGTAGGTTGAGAATTCAGAGTACACTTGCTGCATGCTTATTCCAGATCAATAACCCTCTAGTAGTACAGCAAGGAAGGTTATTTTCAGTATAGGTTTACTTTAAATCCATGGCTACAACTGCCCAATTCATAGAAAACCTTACTTTTTCAATGACTTCAGAATGCAAAGCTATATAAAAAATGGGACATAGCCTAATACTTGTAATAATTGGTAGTTTATTAATCAGTGCCTGTTCAACATTTCCATTTGGATCACCTCAATAATTTGCAGATAGATCTTAAAAGACAGCTCTCAGTCATTGAATAGCAAATTGTACAGAAGTGTCGTACAAAGTGGAGCAACCAACCTGACGCTGAAGTGCGACGTCTGAACTGTTACTATACCTGCAGCAGCTTTGTTTCATTGTATCCCCCATTGTAATCTCCACATTTTTAGGCTAATTATCATAGACCTAAACATTCAGACATTTTCCTGATACAAAGTATAGAAGCACAAGCTTGTATGGATAGATGAAGACTGTTTTTTAATAAAGCAAATATTATTGTACTCTTTGCTATAACCCCCAACACCCAATAAGCTAACATTTTTATTGTTCTAAACCAACGAAAGGTGAAATGTTATTGGCTGCCACAGATGACTGTGAATCTCATCTAATCTTAGCTCTACACACTGTCATAACAAATTAAGCAGTTATAGAGAATAAAATTGTATTAACATTGCAGTATGCTCAGTCCAACCTTCTACATCTCTATCACAATATAAGTGACCTGTACCTAAAAACCTGTTAGAAACATGCGATCAAATTTATCATTGCCCATAACAAATCCTTGTAATATTTTCAAACCTTGGACTAAATAAATAACAGCTTTAAGTGTATATAAACCCTAAATATATACTCTTTAGTATGTTTGGAATCACTACTCATTGTATACAGTTTTCTTACAAGGTGATATACCTGAAGATCCTGCCAATAACAACACTTTCTGTTGCGTACTGACAACGCTAAGATGCGGTTTTGCAATTAGCAGCAGTGCAATCAACCTGCTATTTTCATTTCTTCAGCCAGTCCGTCAGGTCTACCCGAAAAAGCCTGAATGGCAACTTAAAATCTTTAAAAGAAAGTGTTGCTTCGGGTTGGATCTCCAGTTCATTTTGCTTAGGAAATTTATACCAGGGTTTCTCGACCAGGGATCCTCCAGAGGTTGCTAGGAGTTCCTTGAGCAATTTGTGGCATTCAGGTCAGTTTAATTGACACCTGTCAATTCAGGTCAGTTTAATTGGCTGTCTGTAAGGGTGACATTCATGGCTATCAGTAGGAGGCATTCTTCCCACTGATCACCCCACTAATATATTGTGAGTTGTGGATATAGTAACTATAATGGGAGTTCCCTAAGACCTGAAGGTTTTTCAAGGGGGTTCTTCATTTTAGAAAGGTCAAGCCGTATACAGTGAGACCTGATGCCAAGCATACTGAATAATAAAACTTTGATTTACATGCACTTTAATACAGATTTCAACTTGCAACCAAAACCCTTTTTAAAAGTACAATAAACCTCACTTACTGGCAGCCTCACTAACTTATAGGCATGCTATTATCTATCACAGCCCATCAGATTTCAGCAGTCTTTACTGAACAACTTTTGCTTTTTTCTGGTCACCAGATTACTACACTTTGTACATTGCTCCATGAAATGCCCTAGCTGAGAGGGAGGAGTGATTACAGCAATAAAAGTACAGAAGATGAATTCCCTATTGGAGTGTACTGTGTTTGATTTAAATAAACTCGCTCCATTCTGGCACTTTCTGACATACAAGCTTCTGGAGACCTATGTTATACAGCATTTATCATTTTGCTAGTATGCTCAAGCACTGGCAATCTAAATAAAACATAAATATTGCTTAACTTCCTCAATTTTCGGTTGTCATTTAATTTAAAAAATAATAAAAACTAAAGTAAACATGTAAATTGCCTCTGGGCGTACAATGGAATTCTGCCGAAAGCAAATAGCCATCAGATTCATATTTGATACCAGAGAGCAAATATCAAGTATTGACTATATATTGATCCAGCTATATATTAAAACTAATATATACATTTGAAGACATTCTGAAAATGAGCAACATAAACAAATACTTAAAACTTTAGTATCTAAATCTTAACTTACTTACAAACCAGAGTCAGCAATTGATTACTCTAAAATTCATCAAACACAACATTTCATCTAAAAGAATTGTAAAGAAAAGTCATTTGTAGCTATAAGTGGTAAAGTTACTTAGAAATGTAAATCATTCACAAATTAATTACGAATTATCTCAATATAATCCATAGTAACTTCAGTATGAAAGTCTTGTTCCTTCAAGTTAGAAATCAGATGACCATGAACCAGCCTATTTAACCAATTGGTGTATCTTCTTCAATTTAGGATTAAGAGATTGGAATTAAAAAGTCATTCCCAGGTGCCACTTTTGCAAACCAAGCCTTAAAATGTGGCACAGATGTTGTTTCTCAAAGTGGTTTTCCTATGTGCAAAAAGACAGGTGCCAAACAAGGTAGACATCTTATTCATGTATTATTCCTTGCAAAGACACGGTCACCTCGAAGTGTTAGATGCTGAAGTTGGTACTGCAAAACTTCCGTATCCGCTGACTCCTTGATGTTCATCTTATCTAAATTGAGGTAGTCCAATGACTTTGAATGCATTCTCTTACCCTTAAGAAGACAAAGTGGCAAAGGGCCATGGGCCGCCTTGTAAGATTCATATGGAATAACTTTATTGCACTTATCGCCCGAACTTGGCATTCGTCTTCGCCTTCTACCGTTGATAGAAGGAATTTCATATGGCTGATAGTGTCGACCTTTAGCTTTGTATATCCGAGAGGAACGAGACAGTCCAGAGTCATGCTGCTTTGCACGAAATGTTGGTACGGTTTCCCCAGAATTTTCTTCTGTGGTTGTACATTTGTGAGCTAGTTTTAGAAGCTCCTCTCCTGTTGTAAAACCAACCAGCTAATTGGAATCCATATGAAGTATCTGATAACCCGACACAGTTCTGCGAATTGGGGAACAGGGCGTGCTAGAACAACGAGGTTTTTCAGATTCTACTTTTAATGGAGAATTCCGCTCTACTGTACTAGACAAGGGTATAGAAGAAATGCTAGTCCTGTTCTCTCCTTTAACATCAACATCCATTGTGGAGGATCCTTGGGTTCCTAATAAGGTAAAATCATAAAGTCAAAAACAAAAAGTTATTTTATAATCTGGCCATACACAGCTTGTTTTTACAGGAGATACAGAAGATATAAAGAAAGGTCAAGTGGCCAATCCACAGAAATGTGAAATTTTGAGCAATGTAATATCTCTTTTTTATTTTAACAAATCTAATTTTAAAAATGTTATCAATACAAATAAATGTACAGGGAAATAGTAATGAAAAATATCTACGGCTGGTGAACAAAATTTGTTTGAACCATGGCATTCCTAATCCACAGTACACAGTGAATTAGGTGATAAACATAAATACTGAAAAAGGGGAAAACAGAGTACTCCCCTGATCAGTACATTTGCTATTATTATAAATAAATATTATATTGTTTGCATGTCAGTTATACAGATGATTGCAGAAATTGTTGGTTGTTTATGATTATACTTTTTCACTATTTAATCATTTAAGGACTTACTTAATATACATCTTGCGTAATTCTCATTCAATTTAACCAAATCTTTTGTAAACCGACTCCTGTTTGTTTAACCTTAGCCATCTCACACAATTATTTTATGTTATATCCAAATATAATTTGCAAGAAAAAGTCCCTCATCTTCCTAATGAAGTAAGGTTTTGTCAAGGTAACCAGGTAACTGTATTACCAGATATGGGAAAGATTTGTTTTGTTTCATTATAAATCAAATTCTGCAAAGACTTACCCAGACTTGTTGTACTGCTATCTTGCTGCCTCCTCAAATCCCCCAATACAATGCCTGGTGCATAATAACTTTGAGATACAACACTGCTCCAAAAAGCACACAAAAAATAACATTTTGCATTAAAAACGATGGTTTAGATCTCATAAAATATTGTAGTGTGATTCTTTCAGAAAGGTTTTAGTAAAGTATCATTTTTTTTAATCGTTCTTATTATTATTTCAATTCAGTATAAAAGATATCTAGGTAGTTAAGTGACCTAAGAAAATAACTGGCCATTACCAGAAGGGACAATTATGCCACAACATATCTGCTTCAGAAAGCACTTTTGTAGCAGAATAATGTGGAGGTGGTAAACGTGGGTGCTGTTTCCATGGCTGCAACATGCTAAGTTTGTGCGATGGCAACACAAGATCCTGAAAACATATTTACACACATGCTAGCACCATCCTACACTTTTCCTTCCAAGTGGAAATAATTGGAAATGTCCTTATTTAGTTTCAATACTGATTAACACACGTTTCTAAAGTATAAAAAAATACTAATGCTATGGTATTACTTATGGATAATAAAAAAATATACATAAAACATAATTAAATGATTTTTCAACCTACAAAGTGCATAAACAGAAAAAAAAAAAAATTCTGGAGCTACTCAGTGTTTGGTGTGTAGAACATTTGTCTTTAAAACAGAAGTATTTTTCCCACATACACTTCTGTGCATTAAAGGATTTTAACGGCACATGGTCCAGCGAAGTGTTTCTCTGTGGAACCCTAAAGTTCCTCTAGAGATTGCTAGGTGTTCCTTGAGCGATGAGCAGTTTGGATCTCAGTGTTCTCACCAGCCCCTTTCAGCTGGGCGCACCACCCATAGTTACTGAAGAGATGGGTGACAATATAGGGGCTGCCACTCGATTACAATTTCTTCCCACCCAGTTTAAAAAAAAATGTCTTGAACACTCCACATGATAGTCTATTTTTTCCAGTCTTGGAGAGCTTTGATAAATCAGGCCTGTTGTGTATATTAGGAATTGATAATTAAACATTCAGCGCATTTTTTTTAAAAA
>NC_092863.1:68724667-68776110 GCF_032062135.1 Pyxicephalus adspersus
GCCATCATTTGGGGTTCAGAGTCTTCGAGGATCCTCAGGGACACATGCACATGGGAGTTTCTTTGTTTCAGTACAGAATGCAGGAAAAATAGCTGACGGACAGGCTGGGGTGGCTTTGACAGAAAAGACTTCCCAGTCTCTTTTATAATAAAAAATGTCTGGCTGTCAGTTGTTTTTGTTAGTTTCATACACACATCAGATGATTGTCGTCCATGATGAGCAAGACCAATCTTGTGGATAACTGTCTCAATATAATTCATTATGCTGCCATGGTGGATTGATGAACGACTGAGATTGTCTGCCTGGCATTACTATGGAGGAGAACACAGCAGCGTGCCACTGACTCATTCTCCCCCACCCCTCTCTACAGATCAGAACAGTGCTGTGTGTACAGTGCACATTCACTTATCTATCACTGGAAACAATCACAGCACATTGTTTCTATTGACAATCATCTGACGTGTGTATGGGGCCTAAGCGGAATTTACTGCTGCTTTAAGGTCTTCAATTTACATTCTGCAAAGACCAAGTAGCTTTCCCATTGAATCATCAGGTCCAAAGGATCAGTCTTTTATTATTTGGCTATTTCACCCATTTTCTGGTGTTCTGGTATTCTAATTACAATTTCCTACTGAGTGTAGTATATATATATATATATACATATATTGTAACAGCACAGCAACAAAAAAATAAAATAAATATATATCTATTTATTACCAGATCAATATATAGCTTGAATTTTGCTTTATATGTGGACTCGTTCCATGCAGAGGTTTTCGTTTTATTGACCTCTCTCTGCTTTCAAATGCCAACCTTCTATTTTTTGTGCATGGTGTCCCAGTTCTTCCTGTTTCTAGTGTAAGTGATTCGTTTTACACACAAACTTTTCAGAGGTGAGACAGAGGCGGCTTTGCTGGTTATGCACACACCATAAAACAGTACAAAGAATGTAAATAGACTTAGAAAAGACATAAAAACCAATAATGGTACTAAACTGATGTGAAGAGAATTATACGCTTAGGTAAAACCCATAACAAACCTTCAGTAAGAAACACATCTAGGTAATACTAGATCCAGAATTACAGACACCTGAGCCTATTTGTAAATCCCAGCTCCTTGTAATAGTCAATGTTGTCCATCCTCACACCATACTATTACCCATCCTAGAGAAGAGCGGCCCCAATAACCGATACAAAGGATCAAAATACAGGAGAGCATTCTATGTGAAACCTATATACATGGTTAGCTGTCTATATCTATAGATCGACTGATCATTTTGAGAAGTGCTTGTCGATGTCATACACTCTGATCAGTCTGGAGTGCTAGGTTTGTGAGTGGTGGGCTTAAAGCCAAACTAAACCTCCACTTTAAAAATTTAGGATGCAGGGCTTTACTGCAGAAAGTGATAGATAGGTAATGTCCCTTCTGCAATAAGGATTCTTACTTGCCTGATCGCTATCAAAATTAGTGCCTGGGTTACCCAACATTCTTCTCTTCTTCATTTAAGTTTTGGTTGCTTTAGAAAGAAACTGAACTAAAAGGCTTTGCACACCTTTTGTTGCACCTGCAATGGATTTAGTGCCTTTAAACTGAAAGTTGTCTTTGTTTTCCTTTTCAGTTTAGAATGTTTTTTTGGTGTTTCAGTCCCTATACTGATATTTCCCAATGACCCATAATAGATCAGTGATACATTTGTAATATTAGATGTCACCCAGTAATAAAGAGTCACTTTACAAATGATATATTACTAAAACTATTGTTTTGGTGTGTTTGGTGTCACACTATTGTGTTCTGGTGCTAAATATTAGCTGAACCAGTCACAGCTAGCAGACCCACAATCAGTCTTCACTTTACTACCATAGTTATAGCCAAGCAGTATGGAGACACACAGGGCAGGAGTAGGCTGGAGAAATAACACTTCCTCCCTCGCACCATCTGTTTAAATTAATGATACTAATTTTAAAGTACATTAGTATACCTGGGGTACAAGATCTTTTTACATATATAACTCACCTCTATATAACTCAGACTTTTTCCCCTGTACTTTAGGACGTTGTAAATGTAGATTTTCTTATATTTAGATTGTCTGCACCTGCACTGTGGAGGAGGACTGAAAACAATGCAGCATCTTCACCAAATACTTCCATGTTTTCATGGCCAGGTAGGTAGGCTGGCTGCCAGTTTGTGATATCCAAAAATTGCACAGGAAAAGACAAGCTGATTATAAAACTATGGAGTGTTTACAAAGGGTTCTCAAATACCTGGGCAATAAAAATAGGTTATATTTGCAACATTGATTGAATTTCATAGTTATGATAATGACTTCTGTTGACAACCATTTTAGACATTGCCAAAGGCTCACTTGGATGAGGCTGGGTAGCCCAGGCACCTGTTGCTGATAGAAATCAATTCAGTCTGCAAGTAGTGGTCATTCCCTGTGTATGTTTGTCCAAGCACAATACAAAAAAGAACTGGGTGAGCAGTCTGATAAAGGCAAAGCTCAAATGCAACGTGAGCTGTAACAGTGTTCACATATTTTTATGTAAGTACCGTTTTGTATTTCTCAAATGCACAAAGTACTCATATAGGAGTGTGTTGGTAAGTACGTGCTTACCACCAATGTCGCTTGAAATGACTGTTTAGGATTACAGTTTTTATCATCTAACACTGACTCGTTAGATGATAAAAATCTAGAATGTGTATTACCAATGACTATTGTTATACCACTGCAGAACAATGCAGCACTGCGTCTCAGCTCATCCTCCATACTTCACAGCTCTTTGAGTGGGGAATCGAGTCTGTACCTGGACTGTCACCTGTAATTGTGAATGGATAGTTACTGAAAAGTTGGGTGACAATACAGGGGCTACCACTCACCTATAGCTTCTTCTCAACCAGCCTAAAAAACATTCTGGGGAGAAAACTGCACTGCATTCTGAATATTACTACTGCAGGAATGTGGTTAGGACAATGCTTTTAAATCCATTAAAATTACACTGCTATGAGGAAAACTCTTTATTTGTAGGCTGTTTACAGATGCACTAATACCAAGCACAGGGGAGTTTTGTATTTACCAAAAAACTGGGATTTTGAAATCATTTTCATGTCTGTAGCAAAACAACAATCTAGGCTTCTGTTCATCAGAGCTTTTGTCATGACCATATGCAGGTACACAAATAAGAACAACCCTGTGTAGAATCCATAGACAAACATGAAATGGATCACAGAAGCAATCTGTGTCCGAGGAACGCTCAACTATTGAGACCAATAAAGAGAGTGGTAATGCAGCCTATGTTTGTCTATAGCTTCTTTTTTATTTCTATCTTTGCAGCTATAAGGGCTCATTCACACTAGTGCATTGCAGGAACACATACATTAATGCAACATGCCCCAACAAACAGCAAACCCACTGGTGTGCTTGATTTCCATTAATTGTTAATGAAACACGCCATAGGAAAGCACTGCCACACATTTTGTATTGCGTGTTCAGCAAATCAATTATCTGCATTTTGCAATAAATTGGATGTTGACTGTAGTATATTACAAAACGGCAATGTATGTTAGTTTAGCAGAACACATCACATTCCTATCGTATGAATGATCCCTAACATCAACTGTCAATTTGACATTTTAGGCCCCTTTAAAATAAGATGTTAGATTTTGGTAAATTTTAGCACATGCCCAGCACACTTCTCTGGATTGTTCACACAATAATGTGCCAGGCAATCTCAGAGAATAGCACCTATGTGATGAAATATTTTCTCACTTCAAATGACATCATGACTTGATAATTCTTTATTCACAGAATGAACACTTTATATTCTGTGGTTTCAACCTGTGATGTATTTTCATTTCACTGCTCTAGTTCTAAACTTGAAGTATATATTAGAATAATATGTGCAATAAATAAAGCTGGAGGACGCCTCCTGGATGAAGAAACGTTGATGGGCAGCAGAACTAAGCAGTAATGTCATGAGTCCCAATTCACTAGGCCCTAATGAAGGCCAACAAAATGGTAAAATACCAATCACATTGCTGACATGAATGATTATCAGGGCAAATAACACATGGATTACAACTCTGACTTGAGCCTGCAGACTTCTGCGCATTAGGATGTCCTCCAGGCCCAGATACCATCAACATCGCCGGTGCTAAAGATCACAAGTACAACACATTGCCATCAATATCTGCAAACTCGGAGTGGGTTAATAGGGGAAACGTCTCGGGGAAATTACAGGCAGCACCCCTGCCAGACAGCATTCTACCTCTTCCCCATGGCACATGCGAGAGCCTCCCAATGGCAAACAGTGGCACACATTCATTTTAAATCCCACATTCTCAGATGCTACTTGCAGAGTTGTCTACTCTACAATGACAAATACCTCTTCCTGTCAACCGAAAGGACAAAGAGCAATGAGGTAGGAATCAGCTGTGTTTACATGCGGTTGTGAAATCCATCTGTGTGAACAAGTCCCAGGACAATGGCCTGAATAATGTAATATTAATCTGACTGGATGATCACCAAGCATTTTCACTGTTACTTATGTTATTATTAGTAGTAATAAACTTTATTTATAAAGCCTCAACATATTACATAGCAGAGTTCAACCCAGAAATGTTTTTAAGCCGAGTAATAAGAAATTGTAGGCGGGTGGCAGCCCCTATATTATGACCAAACTCTTAGTAGCCACTAAAAAACAGCCAGGTGGTCACCGAAAAATGTCCCTTTTAGTCGGGGGGTGTGCCCGACTAAAAGGGCCTGGGGAGAACACTGGACAGCGCTGTACAATAAATAGGGGTTTGCAAATGACTAACAGCTACAAATGATGACCCAGGAAGAGGAGAGGACCCTGCCCCAAAGAGCTTACCGTCAGATAACAAGTACCCTATATTATAGCCATGAAAGATAGACGATGGACATATAGCTTGTGGTTGGGTAATGACACAATCTCCCTGCATCAGCATCATCCAACCTAAATCTACATAAAAACATGACATGACAGGTACTCAATCAAGCTGATACTGTAGCACGAAAAGGCCATAAGTCTTGGACACCCTCACCAGAGATGGTGGATGGCTGATCTTGGGTTAAATGAAAATAATTATTTGGAACATATTTACCCAAACAACTGCTTTCTGAAAATAACTCTAGCATTAGGCTACATACACAGGGCCTGACGCAAATATGGCGGGTGTATAGCTCTGATTGTTCATGGACTCGTCCTGGCGGATCCACAAACGATTGAAATAGAAGTGAAGGGGAGAGAGCATAGCTGGGTGCCGCTTTGTCGTTCTCCCCTCTCCATAGAGCAGAACAGCGCTGTATATACATCACTCGTTCAGTCTTTTGTCGTTGGAAAGGATCATAAAAAATCCTTTCCATTGGCAATTAATGATTGTGTGTACGTAGCCTAAGAGGTCTATGCTCAGTGCATTAACCTTCACGTTTGGTCAAATCAATCATTCATGTTTCTGGAATCATTTTTAAGCGGCCACAATCTCATTTGTGGCTACTCCTAATACATACATGTTTATATATATTGTCATATTTATAAACCAATGATAATATCTATAAATCATCAATATTTACTGAAGGTAATGCCATGTATTTTCAAATTACACAGAATAACTGTAAAAGTTTGATGAATGTCACATTTGCTGTTTATAGGTTATTAGGGCATTATTATTGCTGTTATCTGTGATGACAGGTAGTTACATAAATAAGTCATGTGAATGAAAAGGCAAAACACTTTTTTAGTTTCAGATGAGGAAGGGAAAGTTCAGGCTAAGTTCAGATTTGTATTTGCCAACCATGTGGTTCAGCACTCCCCGTATGCTCTTTTTCAACCAATAGGCATCCAGGAGGTTGGAAGTCTATAGAAGTAGTACGAGCAGCAAATTGCCCCCACACACTTCATGAAAACACTCAAAAAACGCATAGCGACCAAATGCCTGTATAAAAAGGTATTTCTACATCTCCAATTCATTGTAATGATAAGTAGGGCTTTGGAGTGGTTTAGGATGACAGCTGTGAAATATAGCAGTGCTAGGGTCAAAAACCAATCAATTCAACCTAGCCTTAGAGCCTTTTCCCCACCTTTATTTGTTGTGGTGACCACCATGAAAAATCCAACATTTTTAGATGTTATCCAAGCCAGATGTTATCCAAGCGCACCAGCCACAGTTGTGGACCATGTCCCCCTGTACGGATCGCAGGCTCAGGGCGGTGGGCAGGTTGTGTCTCAAGTCTGAGCCTACGATGGGAGAGTGGGGAGGTTCTGGCATCATGACGTCACTCTGGGGGAACTTTCTTCCCCTTTGCCTTCTACTTCTACCAAAAGGGGCGCTAAGCTCTGGCCCTACCATATCAAAAACCAATGGCTCAGATTCACTAACTAACTGAAGCAAGTAAAGCATGTCTACCAGCTTCTCTTTTACCGATAATTTACCTCACTAAACTACAAAAAGAACCTATGTCTGTAACTGGAATAAAGAACACAAACTTTGAAAATCTGATGGCTGATTTCAGAATGAACTATTGTAAAATGTAGTTTATATCGTAATATTGTATATTATACAGCTTAGATTACTTTGCTATGGGATTGTTGATGTACAGAATATCTATGAGGCAGTGTATGGATCTGTACACCATAATATACTCCCTTCCCTCAGGAGCCACATAGCTCAGCACAGCTCATTCTGAAACATGTGGAGTTACAGCTGAACTCCGGCCACAACCCACTTACCTGTTTCAATCTGCTGCCCATGTCCCGGTCTCTTTCTCTAAAGCCTGAAAATCTTCTATGCGCTGGAATAGTACATCAGGAGCTGCACTTCCAGGCCTCTAGTGCTGCAGCTCTTCTATCACTCAGTTGTATCCTATTACCCTCTCCTCCTGCCCATTCTCAAAGCATACATGCCCAGGCTTGGCATACCATTGGAACCTGGACGGAGTAACTCCTGGGCACAAGTGCAGGAGATTCATCATCGCAGACAATCAAGATGACAACAGGTGCCAAACCCAACGGTAGCTGCAACAGGCTGCCAGGAGAGATCATGGACATCACTTGGCTGGTGGAGGGTGCACACTTGCACAATATGGCCATAGTCCAAAAGTTTAATTAAGTCTACTCGGTGGTGGGTAATGTTCTTTAAAAGAGACTTCCTCACCATAAGCTATTTATGATCCCTTTTATCTTCAATCCTAGTAGAGGTGGAAGAAAACTCTCCATAAGCCGGTTTGACTTTCCTGCATTGCACAGTTCAGCAAACCTGACAAAAACAGCGGTTTGATTGGAGGAGAATACACAGAGGGATCACCTCATCAGATGGTTGCTGCTCCTTTGCCACCTGCAGCCTTGGTAAAGATGTATTGCTTTGACCATTTTGATTGGCCAGGATGATGTAACTCCCACACAGACATTCAACAACACACAGGAAAAGCCAGGATTGCTGGCTATTTTGGCAAGCAATCAACCAGGAATGTTTATTCTTTATTATCATCCCCTTGTTACTTTTCTGCCTGATCACAAATTTTTAAAGTGCAATGTTAGTTCTGCTTTAGGAAGAGTAAATGATATGGGCCTGGCTATGCCATCCGCCATTGGGGTCTAGATTAGGAAATTGAGCAGAGATCACACCTATGTATTTAGTTTGATACTTAGCTATACATCCGAATAATATCGTCATCTTTCCCAGGTGTAGGGGCAGCAGTGGCTCCGGTGATAAATGATATTCTTTACTTTTTTTTTTTTGATATTTCAGGTTACTGAGGACGTGTGTGAATTCTGCTATAGGAATGTCACAGGAAGCTCCACATAAATGATTATTATATAGCGCCAACATATGATGAAGCCCTGTACAAAGCCCATAGCCGTATCTATACTGCAACTTCCAGCCACTAAAAAAGTGTAAATCAGAACACAAAAAAAGGAAGTTGTGTGCTATTACTACATGACTGATTGGCAGTGGATGGAGCCAGGACATGAAGGTCACATTCCTGGGCAGCAAAAACCAATGACACCAGATAAAGATTACGTTACCTGCCATATCTCATAGCACCGTTCCCATTCGTACTCCGGGCGAGCGGCGGGGGGGATAAAACCCATCACATGGCTATTTCTAGGATGGTGTTGTCACATTGAAAACACAGAACCCGTCTCATGACAACCATCTAATATGGCTGACCAGGAATCCTAACGTGTGCAACTTTCTGCAGCATCAGGCCGTGTGCGATGGAGCCAGGGAACCAAATATAGAATCCTAATGATTGTAAAGAAATGAAATCTCCGGATCAATGGCAGATCCAATTAGAACAAAATACAGGAGATCATGCAATGACACCAGCATGCACAGTCATAGCATGGCACAGAAATATAGATAAAAAGGAGTTTTCTGCACCCCGCTCAGGTACTCCTGTGTCACTGGCAGCCATAACACAATGAAATCAGGCTTTATTTTTATCTCAGACACTGTCATGGCTGTGCCCTCCTGATCCCAGTGCTAGGTAATAGGATGTGACATGCAATATATCAATCATTAGCCCTGCACGTGTCATACACAATACAACACTGACAATGTACAGCGCTCCATTCATCACACAATGGCAGCAATGGCACAGCCGCTCCCCTCTGCTCCGTGCCCGCCGTGATGATCGGTGCCATGTCCCCGGTGATATATACCCGGCTCCCCCCGTTATCTCTCCGTACCTGATCACCAGGAGCCTCCACTTCCTGCAGCACCGGAGCCAGGCAGAGCACAGCGGCGGCACCCGGACAGCCCTGCTCACTGACACACTGGGAAGAGGCGGAGTGCGGGCAGAGGAAGCCGCCCATAGGCACTCCCAGCATTCAAATCAATGGGCACCGCTCTCACCGGCTACATTATAATAACACAAAGCGGGCACAGATTGATGTATAACAAGGCTCAGTCTCCTGGCATTGGAAGAAATATATATTATTCCTGAAGGAGCCCGCCAAAATCCTGTCACAAGCCCTGTCAGCTGGGGTGCACCCATATTTATTATCATTCTATTCATAGCACTATCGGTTCCAATCTACAGGCTTTATATAGAGTGAGGGATATATCTGGCACCCCCACCACCATTATTGGGGACATTTGCCCTCCCTTGGTGGCCTTATTATCCCTGTGCCCATACATGAAATATTGCCCCATGACAGGAAGGTGTGGCAGCAATATAAATAAGGCCACCAATGTTGCAGCTTCCCCATGAGGGACATATAAGAGTTGCCACTGACCACAGCATTACTACCCCATTTCAAATTGCTCCTATGCAACTGAATGGGAGCAGCTGGGCGCCATTTTGTGCATGCGGATATAATTGGCCTGCATTTCATCAACGTGACAAGTCACTAATGGCTGTGAGGTTATTTTTCCTTCTCTGGAGGGAGAACGCTTTAACCGCATTTAACAACACCACAAAGTTGTTGGCAAATTTTGCAGCTCACCACAAAGTAGCTGAAGACGAGCTGCTGGGAGCTCAACAACAATGCTGAAAGAGGCCCTACTACTACAAATGTTTGATTTCTCCTCCATTAAGGGACATAGGAAGCATTGACCATGTCAGTGAGTCAGAGCCGGCTAGCAGGCCGATGCCCTCTTAAGTGTGCCTAGCAGAAAGCTTATGGCCTCTGAATACACAAGGGATAGAGCAAGAAGTGGCCTGGCATGCTGGTTAAACTTTCTTACATAGAACATTCAGCAGTAAGAACCAGGAAGGAGCACAACCTCCTTATTAATGACACCATGTGCCTGCATTACCTCATCATGTTTCACAGGATGCAAACCATGGCACAAACAATTCAGATAGAAGGAAGAAGTGTTGTCACCATACTACAGGGTGTGAAAAATATTAGGAGAAAATCACAGTGCCTGTGTGCAGCATCAGCCCTGGTTGTTATTATTAATATATTAAAAATAATAAACAGAATTTATATAGCACCAACATATTACGCAGCGCAGTGCATTAAATAAGGGTTGTAAATGACAGACAGATATAGACAATGACTTAGGAGGCAGAGAGGAACTTCCCCAGAAGAGCTGGGGGAAGCAGCAAACAATAGAAGGGGAGATATGGAATGGTGGGTAAGAGGAAAGGGTTTTGGAGACAGAAAAAGATAAGTAGGCACGTTTGGGGGAAAAAAAAAAAAAAAAAAAAACAGGGGCGGTTTTGGAAAAAAAAAAAAAAAAGGGTTTCGAGTGCTCTTTTAAATAAGCAGAAAGTAGAGCAAGTTGAATAAGAGGAGGAAGACCATTTTAGAGAGTCGGAGCAGCTCTAGAAAAGTCTTGGAGCCATGCGTGTGATGAGGTTATGAGGTTATGAGTGAGGAAGTCATTAGTAGGTCATTGGAGGAGCGAAGAGAGCGGCTGGTGGAGTATTTTTGTATCAGGTCAGAAAGGTAGGTTGGACAAGAGCTGTGTAGGGATTTGAAGGCAAAGCACAGGAGCTTAAATTTCATTCTAAGGTGAAATGGAAGCCAATGAAGAAACCTACAAAGAGATGCAGCAGAAGAGGAGTGGTGGGAAGGATGGATGAGTCTGGCTGCAGCATTCATATTAGATTGTAGAGGAGAGTCATGTTAGTGGAATACCAGAGAGGAGGAGGTTACAGTAGTCCAGAGAGATAGAAATGTGTACAAGGAGTTTGTTGGTCTCTGGGAACAGGTAGGGGCGGATTTTGGAGATGTTTCGCAGGTGAAAGTGATACGACCTGAAAATGTTCTAAATATGGGGGGTAAATAAAAGGGCAGAATAGAAGGAGACGCCATGACAAGGTGCCTAAGGGGAGGGACGAAAAGCAGTATTATTAAGTTAGAAAATGATTGCCAGGAAAACCTGTCAATCTGTCAACCAACTTCCCTTGCATGTGCCAGGACTTACGTCCCCAGGCACATGGGAGTAAAAGTCATCTGGCACAGCCAATCAGGATGGCCAAAGATTGTCAGTAGCACTGAGAAGAAAGATGGCGATGAAACGAGGAGTGGCGAGTTCCACTATAAGTTCTTCTGGATGGATGTGTTGGCCCACACGATACCAACTTCAGTTCTCATAGGCATGTTAGCATTTACTGTGTCCCTCCCACCTCCCCCACCTTAGGCCCTTTCATTTATGTCCAACGTTTTATCTGTACTAAACAAAAGTAATTTTATGCTAAAACACAGAGGAACACACAATCCAAACACTCTACATATGGGACATCTAAATGCCGAAAAAAGAGGTATGGGCAGAAAATGAGTGTCAAGGATCCTACGCACCTCTGGAATCACATCCAAACAATAACACTTTGTCAGCACGTGAACAAAGCGCCATGGAACAATAGGGTTGCCTGTAACACTGGGATTTGATTGGGGAAAACAGATGAGCTGTGATATTAAGTGGGCCAGGTTTATTAAAAGTAGGTGAGGCTTGGTAAAAGAGGGAGCTTCATTTTAGGATGTGTTTTTACTAGGCACAAAAACAGTGAGAAAGTTATATTTTTTCAATTAGAGAATGGATGACGACAGGTCAGGATTGAAGAAGACTAGGGTTAGATGAAGCCAGCCTTTTGATTATAATGCCTTCAGGGTCCCCTGTGAAAACTGCGAATACCCATTTTATCATTTTCAAAAATGATAAAGGGGGTATACAGTAGGTATATGGATCAAAAAGGTCATTCTGCAGGTTCAAAACTGTATTTTCAGAAAATGTTTGTGGCAATGCAACACAAACTTAAAAAAACAAACAAACTAGGAATTATTTGGTCTAGTTATTAAAATTGTCTTGGCTCTGACAAATTTTAAACTGCTTTATCATCTGTGGTCTTTTGTAGTGGCAGATGTGCTCTGTGTCTCATTTCAGCTTAGTCTTGGAAATTAAAACAGTCCAGTCACCTGTCAAGTTTACATTTTTTATCATCTGCAAAGAAAATAAACCCAAAAATAAAAATTCAACACAAATCAGCCTACCAGGAGCCACAGTGTTTTTGTTTGGCAATGGAATGCATCCCACATATTAGTGCCAATCTTCCCAAAATAGGAAAGAAACACAGAGAAAGATGGAGACCATATCACAGGTGGGAAAAGAAGGGAGCAGCAAAAAGGGGTGGTGGTGGTGGAACCTCAGAGGCATGAGATACCGGGAATGGGGTAACTGAGACATCTCTGGGGATGTGGGTATTATACCATGAGGTATGAGTATATTTGTGGCAAGCAGGAGACAAATGAAAACAATACCTCACAAGAAGAGGAAAAAATCGTCAGTGAACTATCCTAAAAACACACTGCGAAGCATCAAACACAAACATAACCTACCTGAAGTATCTGATACACCACATTTGACTCGTTCAATGGTAAGTGATTACACCTACGCTAAGCTAGGAATGGGGATCCACTTCCAGGTAGGGCTATAGCATGCGGCTGTCTGTACAACAAAAAGTTTTGTAAATCCCCTTTATTAGTTTAATGATATGGTGTTTACCTTTAAGTCCACTTTTTGTGTAGATTTTTTTCATGCCTTAGTTTGTTATACTAGACAAGCCCTTTTTTCTGTAATACAGCTTTTGGTGGCCCAATTATAACAAGTTGAGTTATCCAAACAAAGCACACATTAACCCATGACATAAAGCAATGTTAAAACATGGCAAAAGCCCAAAAAAATTTGAAACTAACTAAAATGACAACAATTGGTTAGTATTTTTTTTATTTTTTGACCAACAGTTATTCAAATTGGAGTGAGTTGCCAAGTCTTCACTGGCTGTGATTTTGTATTCAGTACACAGCTTTTATAAACTTGATTTAATGCAGTAATGGTCATAAAAAAGACAGTCAGTGCAGCAAGCATAAAGTACAGTATTTAGATATAAACAATGCACCTAAATAAAGGGCATGGCACTAAGGCGGCCTAATGGTCAACAAAATAAAGTTTACCACACTACATGGTTTGCTTTGTGGTATGCTGCAACATGGATTGGGAAACTACTGTTGACGTACATGGGGGGTCTGTAGTACACAGAGGCTAGATTAGTCCTGGATTAGGCTGCTAACCGTTTAGGATTACAGGAGGAAAGTTACTACAGCGCATTGTATACAGAGCAGTACAGTTCATTTTGAATAGCACGTGGCACACTATGCACCACATTTAGGTTACATTGAAATAAAGGTGCAAGTATTTTTTTTTCCTATGGGTAAAATAAATGGGGTGCTTTGTCAATTACCCGCATTATTTCACCCGCATGTTAAGGGTGAAGAAAAACCTAACATGTCATGTCGGTTCTCTGAAATGTTCAGAGGAATCCAACCAGTGGCTCTACCTGAATACATCTCCAATACAACCAAGCTTCTGGTTATTACCAAATCAGCCTTTTAGGTTTGGTCTATTTCAGGGTCTCCGCAAACTTAAACAGTGCAACTGCATGCCCCATGAATACACAATTACAGTTTCTTCAGTCAATAAAACCATTCATTCATTCTCTTTGATATCACTCAGAAAAATGTAAATGTAGCAAAATAATTTATATTTTTATTACAAGAAAACAAGATGTCCGGTGCTAAAAATACAGTAAAATAAAAAAAGGAAAAAATAACACATTTATGACAATAACAGAAATCCATTTACACAATGCTAGGGTAGAATAGTTTGCAGTCTAATCGAACACGAAGATACACATATTTAAAAAAAAAAAAAAAAAAGTCATGACTATAGCAGGGTAACAGATAACCAGAACTGACATACCTAAACAATACTGCTAATGGCTACAGATGTAAGGAACTGAAGTATTTGATTGTGATAGACTGCTGGAAAAAAGTGCACTTTATAAAACACTGAATCAAAACACAGATGTAACAGATGAATAACAATACAGTGATAGTAATAACTAATACAGACTGAAAATTCAGTGTCTGCAAACAGGGATGTGGTTTGTAACGTGCAGTTTACTGCTTTAAACTAAAAAAAAAAGTTTATCCCTGCAAGGGAAGGGATAAACATTCTCTTCGATCTACTGGGTAAATTAACAGGTACAATAAACACCCTTTATCATTATTCCCTCACTCCTATGAGCTCCCCCCTATGTGCAGCTGGTTCTCTGCAGCTTCTTCTCCAAGACGCTCTGTATGAGACTTGCAGCCACGGCTGTTTTTGCCTACAATGGAGGATGAATAGTGCTGCATTGATGGCTAAGATGACCACCAAACAACCCAGGTTGTTGGATGGAAAAAAGAGTTTGTTGGCTCTCACTCCCATGAGCTGCTCCTTTGTGCAAATGGTTTTCTGCATCCTCTTCTCTAAGTTGCAGCCATTGTTGTCATGGACTACAATGCAGGATAAATAGTGCTGCATTGAGGGTACAGATGACAAAGGACCACCAACAACCCAGGGTGTTGGATAAAAAAAGGAGTTTGTTGGCCAACGAGAGATTGAGGGATAAGGTAAGAGCTTCTGATGTTTCCCCTAGACCTAAGAAATATTTACCCCTTGAAGCCCTATCTAGTGGCTATTCCCACTGCAAGGATTGTTATATTTTCTATGCAGTTTCAGTAAAAGCATAGTAACGGTTCAGTTTCTAGTTTGTGTTAATTCTATCTGTTCTCGCTATGGTACAAATTATCGCTACAAATTATCTACAGGACACATTGTTGTACAGTATATAGCATCTAAATTATTCACTTAGTGTTTCCAGAGCTAGCAGTCCAATTGTATTTATAAAAGTACCCTAAATGGTAAAAAATAAAAATCTAAGCTGATTAAGTTTTTTTTTTTTTGCTACTGATAAAGCAAATGTATTAAAAATCCTATGAGGAATGATCTATAACCATTAACCAATGGTGACAACCATTTACCTAGTCTGGCAGCCTTGTGCACTACATGCTCCTTGGGTCCACTTCTGCTGTTACATTCACTCATTACTGTTCTTGACCTTACTGACCCTTTTCTAAGATGTTACTGTACTTACAACGCTTCAGACCCCAGTGAATTTGGACGCCACAAAAGATGGAAATAGGTTTTCATAATCGTCCCTAATGTATGCCCACTTATGGTTAACTATAAGATAATTCTACAGGTCTATGTGCATATTTCTTTATAACACATTAGGTTGCTCTTCTTTTATATATTAAGCAGTAAGCTACATAGCTTTTCAGTGGAATGGTGAGTTATATGCGATATAAATAACATCTACCTACTGAACATTTTATGCTAAGCACTTCTGTTTCTCGTTGTCTTCAGTTCCCTCTGCCTGACCTTTGCCTACTTCCTATAAAAGTGTATAGATTTGATACACTGTGGGGGCAGATGAAGCTTCATGGCAATGAAACTCAATACACACTACACATTTTAAGGTACATAGAAAATAGAGATGACAGCAGCAAAAACCCAATTTTTTCAATTATACTGACCAATTCAGATATAGACAGTGCCAGACATCCCAGGAATAAAATCAGTACTTCCTGTTACATCAAGCTTGCCTTTGTTTCCCCCTGGATATGCCCAACACTGGAGGTGTCTGATAACAGCTTCCCCATCTGCCTTCCCAGCATTATTATGCATGCTTGACCAGGTCAATTATGCAAATACATGTACCACAGCCTGAAAGACTAACCTAAAGGTAGCTCATGTCTGCAAGTCAAACTGGCCCCTGATGTTAGGAACAGCAGAACACAGGATCTGAGCCATAGAAATGACCTCTCATATCCCTAGTGTCCCTGGCTTGCCTCTTTCATTCATTGAATTTCAGCACTTTTAATCAGTGTCACATGCAGCCTTTACCTAGGGCAGGTTGATGTGATGGTTTCAGGAAGTTGTGTACAGAATTATTCCAGCTCATCTTAAAAGCCACTATCTAGTGGAATTGCACAGTGAAGCAAAAATGCACAGTGATTAGGTCAATGGGTCTAAAATAACCATTAAAATGGAATCCTAAAGGTTCAATTTAAAATATAATTAGTATTGTATTAAGGAGTAAAGGAGAAGCCAGAGAAGGCAAATTATTAACCTCAGCTGTATGCTGAACATTGATTGAAATGTAGCAAAAGCATATAGGTGGGTAGCAAAGACAGAGACCAACAACATGCTCAGAAGCAGAGTGAATACATTAGGCACTCACAAACTGAGGGATCCTAGGCAGCTGCACAAAAAGATGCTTGAGCAAAACAGGAACAATTGATTGATTTTTTTGCCTTTAATTGCCAGCCTTTAATTACAGGAAGTCAATATAAGATTGGCCATTATGAACAGCATATTTTTCATAATGCTTAAAAAAAACAAACAGACAGACAAACATACATTCATTGCAGCTTGTATTGATAAAGCATGTGCATCAGTACAATATTTCTTATAATTTTCTGCAGACAGGCATCATTTTTCAGTGCTTGGTAGATTTTTGGCTGCACTGTGGCTGAGAGTGTGAAAATATCAAGAGCGGATGCTGGGTTTGAGTTTGGTTTGATGCAGACTTAACATTCAGTAAGATGTTTAACTTTGTATTGACATGTTGAAAGTGGGTCCAGTTTTACAATGAGCCTCCTCTGTAAACACAAAATACTTTATGTACAATTTATCTGTCCTATCAGTATATACAGACAGAGACTACAGTAAAAAAATAACATTTAAATATGTTGCATATAGATATAAAGGTTTAGGTAAACCCACTCTCCAGTTTTTAAAGCAGTGCAAGTAATCAGGGGTGCAGGTTCAGCGTTCCTTGCATACAGCTATCATGTTCTTGAAGAGGTTTCTCTGCTTTGACCTCAGTGGACTCTTTCTCCTCTTGGACCAAGTCAGTTTCAGATATGGTGGTGGATGCTGTAATGCCATCTAATATAAGAGAGGAAACACAAAATTGACATCAGAAATTATTACTTTAGCTAGAAGTTTTAGCATTAGGAATTCTCTTCAGAGAGGTAAACAAACTATTGACAGTCACCAGAAACACCATGCAGGGGGTACCAGAGCATTGAGCATCAGAGAGAAGGGAATAATTGCTTCTTGCCTCTATAATCTTGTTTAATCTCTGCAAGCAAACCTAGACACTCTAATGATATGAGTTAGGATTGGTGGTCACTGGGAGATTTCCCAATGTTTCTTGGCCTAGTGATAAAGTTTCTGGCAGGAGTTTTAAACTTCCCCTTTTACAAGTTATATTTGTACATACATTATTTTGTTACAATATGCCAAACAGCATTTTTAGAATATCAATTTTGCAACAAAATCATATGAAGTGATGAGATCACCATAGCTGAACTTTATTGTTATAACCACAATAATATAAATGGAGAGAAGCCAACAAGGCTGCACCACAGTGTACATGACAAAAAACCAAACCATAAAGCCATGTCAAACCTTCAGTGGAAGCCCCCCACCCGAAAAAAAAAAAAAGAGTGAAAGATTTGTTTGGCCATCACAATCTCCTGACCTTAATATCATTGCGTTACTTTGGAGAGATATAAAACATGCAGTTCATCCAAAACAACTTAAAAATGTACAGGACCTAATAAAAAGATATTTCCTCTAACAAAAAAAAAATAATAATTCAGCTAGGGGTATATAAAAGTATGGGCACAATTCTAAATGTTCATAACTATAGCATAAAACCTGAGTAAGACAACTCACGCAACGTAGAAGCGCTTGAATTGGAAAGGTCCGTGTTCGGGAACAGAGGTGTTGGTAGTATTTTCGTTGGTGTATATGTATTCAAGGAAACCTTTCTCACAACATGACTATGAAAACCTGGTGTAGCTATAATAAAAATGAAAAAAAAAAAAAAAACTAAATAAAATCCAAATTTTTAGCCGTTTGAAAAATGAGGATAGTGGTTTACAAATGTTAATTGAATAAATATAAATAAGGAACTGATCCCTGTTTCTTCAAGCAAAAAATATATAAATTCAATACCAACTACTTCAGATTGTCTTTAAATTATTGAAATCTCAGCATATAGTTGAAAGGTACAGATATCTTGTTCCTGAGTTTTAAAGACTTTTTTTTGGATATGGAAATTTTCCTTTATTTTTCTAAGGAGAAGCAGCTCTAACCCTTTTTATTGAAAGCAGGGACTGTATAGAAATAGTGGTGGTGCATAATATTTGCATTACTGTTCATCCATCTTTTTTAACCCACCTTTTAGGTAATAAATATATATATTCTACTATTACATTAGCACTGCTACCTGTGACCCCTTGGCTAATCTACTAACAGGTAAGTTAGCAGGAAATGATTTAGACATGATTCAGCATTAAATGTCACTTGTCTCCCCATAAACTTTATGAAATATCTTGGAAATGTCACTTCTGCAAAAGACATTGGATGCTAAGTAGGACATAGCAGAAAGATCATAAACTTGAGTAGACATCCAGATGGAAATGTCAGGTGATTACAAATTATAATAAAGAAAACAAAACATGAATACAAGGTATAATAAAAGATGGCCTACAAGGAGAAGCAGTGGGGGTATCCAGAAGACAGTCGCTTGAAGGGGCTGCAATAGCAGAAAGGAATTCATCCACCTGCTTTAATGACAAGGAGTTATGGAGAGTCTCTAAAGGACATATGGAAGGCACCATGGAGTACAGTTCAAATCCTGAAAAATATACACACACAAGCATATACATTATTACATTTGAGAAAGTTATGAAAACATATTTACTTTGTATGTCAGGATTTACCAACATTACCAAACTAAAAGTAGCAAACCTAAAAAATAATAATAAACTGTACAAGTGCACTAATAATTTCCACTTTTAAAGTAGAACAATTGCTCTGGCCTCTATTTCTGCATACTTACCTTTACATCTGTTATTGCTTGGTTCACACCTGCAATATTGCTTTCCGTAGTGAAAAAAAAACCCACACATCTAGATTGCAAATGCAGGGAAAGAAGGCAAACATTTTTGTAGGCCAATAAAAAAAAAAAAAAAAAAAAGCTTTAGGAATTACCAATTTGAATAGTGATGAGTTAACAACTGTACGAAACATGTGCGCTTTGTAGCAACTAGTGGTCATTTTTTAAGCCTTTAGGGGGAAAAAAAAGGCCCAAAACCCACAAATTTAAATTCATATATTTTTGCTAGGCATGTAACAATGAATTCCACAAATAAATGTAAAAAATTATTTAAATAACGGTCACTACACTACAAAGTGAAGAAAACTTTCAACTGCATGTAGATTATATATATTACAGGTAAGATTTGAGAATAAATCTTATGGAGTTGAAAAAAAAAAAAAAAAAAATTATGACTGCTCATCTGTCATTGTTTAAAATTGTGAAATGACCGTAAGAGTTCCATTAACAAACTTTAACAATATATATGAATATGACAAAAATACTCCTTTGAAAAAAAGTGAAATGTGAAGGCCAATGAAGTTATGAATAATTCAAGAAGGGAAGTGAACTTGCATCCCATGTCTGAAAAAACCAAATGGGAAAAAAAATATGAAGCACGGGGTATCATTTAAAATAAACAAAACATACCATTGGTTGGGTGTCGAGCAAATGAGATAGAAAACCTTTTAACAGCAGAGCTGCGTGTGGAGTCTAAGAAAGAGAAAAAGAGGTACCTGAAATTCATAAACGCTACCAAATAGGGGAAGAAAAAAAAAAAAAAAAAAAGGAAAAAACTCCCCATGTGTCTGTGAGTAAACCTGTTAACTTCAGCAGCATGCAGTGCACTCCACAGCAAAGAAAAGTACTTGGATTAACTAGCACACTTGTTCGATTCCTTTTTAGAAATATTTAGGAGAGATTCCATAAGGAAAGCTGGCTACTCTGCTTCTAGGGTTACATGTACTTAAAAAAAAAAAATTTAAAAAAGATGGCCAAAATGAAAACTACAATAACACCTATTATTATCCGAGGGGTAAAAAAAAGGGGATACTTTTTTGTTTTTGATAAGTTTGTTAAATTAATAATGACTGTGAAAAATAAATATGGCACAGGGTAAATAATTATAACACAGAATATAAGTATTTAGAGGTGGGGAAAAAATTAAACACACCAAATATCTGTGTGTGGTCCTCTGATGAGAGGTGTGGCTTTCACACAAAACGTGTGTGAGACTTAATGCACACATACCATCTATGCAGCCAGAAGTAGTCAGCTTTTTACGATGAGCACGAGCATAATCCAGAAGGTTAGGTGCACTTGAAGAGGCCCCGAGCACTGTAGTACTAAACAGACCCGCGCAGTGAGACCCTAGTGGAAGTTAGAGAAAATACAGCAACCTAGTGTTCCTCCATTCCATTTATAAAAGTGATGCATGCAACATGCAAAACAGACTGGCCGTCAATATAAAAGACAAAACTTTAATATAAAAAGTATGTTTTGTATTGTTTTGCATCATTCTACAAGATCCTGTGCCATCTTCTGCTCATTAATAAAACGTTTTTTTTTTTTTTAACTTTTTTTGTTTTGTTACACATGTCCAAACTAAAGATGAAAAATAAAAATATTAAACTAAAAATATATTGTCTGCCCCAAATAGGCCTACTTGAAGGGATATTTAGGATGATTATCTGGTACATAACCCGGCCACTATTATTGAGAAAACCTATCCAAAATACAGAAACCATTTTTCTCAAGACTGGATGTATATCCAGATGACTTTTTGGTAACAAAAAGCTCTTCCCTTCCCTTTTAAGAAAAAATGAACATGAAATCTAGCTCAATACACACATAATAAAAAAAAGGAAAGCCAAGCTACTTCATTATTGCTACATTTAAAAAAAAAACAGACTTGTGTGTACTGGTTCCAACTACTAGTCCCTATGTTACAATAGATCACAGCAGCAACTTAAGGAACTGCAGACTGAACATTTGTACACAGTAGGGAACAGAGAATCCAAAACACCAGGAACTTTTGGATACCAATGATTTTTTGGAAAACTTAGATCTTTAACAGTGTCAAAATCAGCAGCATAGACAGAATAAGAGTAGACCTAATCTTTTTTTCTTAGGTGCAGCACCCTATTAAAAAAAAAAAAAAAAAAAACGAAAAAAAAAAAAAAAGGGTGCAGCATCTCCCCTGAATGGGAGCGCAGAGCCTCCTAGGATACATATGTCACGCATCCCAGGAGGCTCTGGCTGTTTCTTCAGTGCATGCCCAAGACTTATCTATAGGGAGAAAATGCGCAGTGAGATCGGGAGTGAAACTCTGCCGATCTACATCTCGCACCTGTGCAGTGCAAGATTGATGAGGTACGAAGAAGAACCTGGAAAATGAAGAAGATGGCTCCCAGGATAACGCGAGACCCGATTGAAGAAACCTCCTTATGGATCGATGGATCTGTGGGGGTTAAAGGTGGGATTTTTTTTTATTTTTAAGTTCTGCTTTAAGTTTTATTTCTTTACTACACAGGGAAGGGCTTGACTGTGTCAAAATGAGAGAATATTGAAAACCAGTGAAAACCGAGCAAATGGGACAGCCTTGAATAAAAATAAAAAGAGGCCCACAACTTTCAGAAAAAAGAGTCACACCACTAAGCTAAAAAGCTTGTGTCAAAGATCAGAAATTCTGAAAATTCTCCTGTTAAAGAAACAGAGCTATGTTCTCCAGAAAAAAAAAATAAAGGTTCATCTTTTACACAGCTAAGCAAAAGATGACCTTTCTACTACACTTGCAATAAACTGAGGGATGCTGGTAGTGGAAAGGACTATCTGAGATGGTTAAGTAGAAGACCTAATGGGTACCTAATGGACAGGGAAGAAAAACATTCAGTAGAACAGGAAAAGGTCACAATTTTAGACAAGGTTTTCATTATTGCCTGTACAGATATTGTAAGGGGCCAGGTACAGAAGAAAACTACCACTAACAGGGACACAAATAGAAGCTTTAACTCATCCCAACTCTATCCAAAACCTGGACAAATGGGGCTGAAGTTAGGATGCTGATCAACAAGGCTTCTGGACTGTAGTTAGATGCAGTCTCTTCCTAAACAGTGGCATATTTATTGTAATATGTGGACATGCTGTGCAGCAAGAACAAGCATGTAACAAAGTAAAGGAATACACAAAAGCTTCAACTAAAAAAATACTGTATATATTCACATCAAAACATTTGAAAAATCAAGGTGGTCTGTGCCTATAAAAACAGCCAGCAGGTGGTAACAGAGTAACATAAAACAATTGGGAGTCTTTGCTTGCATGTTAAGCTGAATATCTAAATCTAAAGCTATACTGCTCAACTCGTTTTATGCATATAGCTATATTGTGAATTCTCTAAATTTACCTACAAGAAAAAAAATGGTTCAGTTTTTTTCAAAGACGCACACGTATTAAATATCACATCAAAATGATTATGTTAAAAAAAAAAAGTGAATACATTCAACTATGTAAATTTGCAGGTTGTAATCTGTAGGTTTTATCAGGTTTGGTGTAAAATTTATGCATAGGAGGATCCATTTTCATCTAGTACTGTGAAGCACCGCTAGTATAAATACATATGGGAACAAGTGCAGAAGGCACAGCTACTCTACTATGCAGCAGGGAGGATGGAATACTACTAGATTCCTTACCTCGTAATAGAGAGCTCCAACAGTGACTTCTGATTTTACACTTTCCAGAGTGAAAACACTTCTTTGTTTCTCTTTTCTGTGAATGAGGGTCTGCAGGGAAATATATTTAACATGACCCAGCAACACGGGAAGGCTCATGTACATGGGAATTGAAAGAAGATGCATTCAGGGCATGACATGTCAGAAATAATTATAGTTTGTCGGGCAGAAACAACTAGAGATATAAAATAATTACCCACACCAGTAAAACAGTAAATAAAGCCACTTTCAGAGGACACAGGGGATTTTTATAACACATAGCCAATGCATGACAGCTCAAACCAAGAAAGGTGGGAAAAAATAGGAATGCATGGACATTGCCATTACATTTCAAGGTATTTACATTTAAAGGCAGAGAGCCTTTATACCCGACATTGCTCGGCTACAGGCCTTGTTTTGCTTTATTGCACAATGATTTGTACAATGCAGTGTTTCTCTGTCAGTGCTATGTGTACTTTAGGGGGGACTTGGCAGGGGTTTGGGGGGTATTTATGCTTGGATATATTAAATTCAAAATAAGCATGCTGTTTGCACATATCTTAAACCCATTTAAATTTGTACGGTAGTTAAAAAATGTACATAATGTAAAGAAAAACAACTAGGAGTATTCATCATACATCTGATGCTATATTATAACCAAAGTGAAAATACATTGGTATAAAGTTTATCAGTTCTCCTGTAGAAAGGGCGCAATGTAAACTGAATTCAACCTTTAAAGAGCCTAACAAGTACAGATCACCAGTACACCTTCTTATACTATGGTAAAAAATGGTAAAAAAAAAAAACAATTTGCCCATTGCTGTGCTTGGCTAAATGTGGTTCTGTGCAATAAATAAAAAAATCTCTGCTTCGGTCTTGTGTGGACATTGTTCCATAAGTATTGTAGTTTGTTCACATGCAACTTTGCAAACCTAAGCCATGCTGCCATGTTCTTTTTGGAGGGAAGTGGCTTTCTCTTGGCATACCTTAAAAACAAGCCATACATGTGCAGGCTTTTTATATTTGTACTGTCATTAACATTTAACATGCAGAGGTCTGTGATGTCAGGTATGTAGCTCTTGGGTTTTCCAGAGTTTCTCTGAGCATTGCACCGTCTTTAAAATGAATTTGCTGGAGCCCCTAGGAAGAGTGATGATCAATTCATCAAGTGCATTTATTAAGCAGCACCAGGCTGCTACTTATCCTATTAATTCCAATAGAAGTACTAAGGGTGTGCTATTTTACACAATATTCTGCATTTTGACTTTGTTAAATAAACATTAGCATGTTTTGTTGTTCACCTGCAGTTGAATTTACCCAAATATAAGACCTCCCAAGGACCAGATGATTTTTTTTAATATCTCCTGATATGCAAATCCTTACAATTGAGAGAGACTACATTTTTTTTTCATGACTGTATTTTGCCCCGGGAAATGCTATTTATGCTGCAGCCTTAAAGAAAGAATCAATATGAATTTTAAGATTTTGTTCCCGTCAGTCTACACTGTCAGGTAATTCTGTAGCCATTTAAAATAGTAACCCAAAAGCAAATACTTGCCAGGAAAAATTCATATGTTCCATTTCCGGCCAGTATATGGAGCTCTAGCTCCTTTGTACATGTTTACACAGTCATGTTTAACTTTGCTGAAAAAGCTTGTCTACAGCTGAATCTCAGACTGCACTGACAGCTGCCTGAAAAGGCTACTTTTGTGCTCTCTTCAAAAACCCACAGTGCTCTGCAAAACACATCGTGGATGCAACCATGTTAAATGTTTTTTTTTGTAAATCAATGACTTCATATCAATAAAGATTTTATATATTATGGAACAGATAAATAAAAAATGAGGAAAAACTCACATAATAGACATTACCACAAATGGCAATACAAAACCTAAAGGATAAGGTATCTGAAAGCAAACAGCATAGGGAGTTTAAATAAAATGAAGATAAAATTTGTTCTGTATGTTAAATTAAAAAATCCCAGAATTGCTCTTGTGTACTACAACTCATTATTAAGTAACAGTACAAAGCATCCTGAAAATACTTGCATTTCCTCTGAGAGCTAAGGAACAATGTTCTTAGATATGAAAGCAGATACCTCAGAGTGAAAAATAATTATTGCTTATGGTAAACTAGGGGCAGAGTGGTAATAGTTATTATTCTCAATAAATGGAAACACCATTCCAATTTATGATTAGCAGATATTTAACTTTTATTGTCAAATGTCTAAAATAAAAGCCAAATATTAACAAGGGGGGCAGGATAAACTGGATGGACAAGAGCGTACCCCCATTTTTACCCTTAAAATTAGATTACATGGACAAATTGCTTGCTGCCTCAAGGTGAGATGTTTTATTTTATAGATTACAAACTGGCTGCCTACTGTACAGGATAATTTGTACCACTGCATGAAGAATAAAGTTGTTCCAATGTTTTATATTATTGGTGTAACATCAGTCTGACCAAGAGACACTACATTTTGACTTCATGCAATGTCTGACAAATGACAGGAAAAATCTAACATAGCAACTGCTACCAAGATGTTAAAAAACAGGAATTATAAATACACAGGAAAGGGGATCGCCATGAAGGATGTAAATAACAGGAAAGCAGAAGGTGGCACAGAATTATACACAAGGACTATAGCAAAAAAGATACATCTCACACAGATAATGACATACATAAATAACGTGATTTACATCAATATCTACAGTTCAAATTATTCAGTGTACAGGGCATTTGGTAAAGCTTTGCTTGACCATTTATTTATTTATTTTTTTTTTTTTTATTTACCTGCTATTCTTATCAAATACATAACATCTGCATACCGGCACCACTGATCCCTACATACACATTTATACAGTCAATGAGGCCATGCAGGTGAAATGTTTGGGAACCAAATGACCAGGCTGCCACATGTGTATATCTAATTGGGAATGTGAGTTCTGATAAGTTTAGGAAAGGTCCCTGATCTGATGATCTGAAAAAAATGATCTGAAACAGCTGATGAACAGGAGTCTGCCTGAACTGGAATTATACAAATACAAAATTATCAAACTACTGTTAAAGGAAAAACAATAATTCCTAGATAAACGTATACATGTGAAAATAAACATAACATTTATTTATGTTAATGTTTAAAAAGAAGTCTGTAATTATCAATGTACATGGGAATTGGTCCTTTTGATTTGCCAATTCTAATGACAACCTAAAACAGCAACATCTCGGCTGTAGAGATAGGCGGCCAGACGCCATCTAACTGACCTAATATAAGGGCTGTTGAACAGCTTTTCTTGTTTATATTCAATCAATTAACTGTATTGGATGCTTTTTCCTAAAATACTGTGCTTTCAGTAATCCTAACACACATGCCAGTATTTCAGGTAAGGCGTAATTCTCAGTGAAAGATGCATGCTGAAAAATGTATAGGTTGTTTTCTGTATCACTGGATGAAGATATACAGAATATTAAACTCAAGTAACCTACCCTGTTTAAAATATTTCAATTTTGCTGTATGTTTAATAGCCACCAAAGATAAATGATATATTTAAAGATCTGGTAATAATCATATTACCATATTGTTCTGTAATGTTCAACATGTTACACCACTCATTCCAGTAGCCATGTTCATTCTGATGACTGCCAGGAACATACAGAAGAACATACAGAACACAAACTAAAGTAGTCATCTGATATGAGGCTGGAACATTGGAAATATTTAGAAGGAAGCTGGCACTTGGGAAATCCTTGCAATTAAGAACCCCAATCAATTTTATGAGCAGTGCGTTATGTCTTTTAGGGTTTTATTTATTTATTTATTTATTTAAGATTTGGTCCCATGCGGCTCCTGGTTGCTGGCAGCTAGCTGTTGTCTTGTCTGTGTTACTGGTGTATGTAGTGACATAGAAGGTTCTTACTGTGGTGACCCTACTGATTACTGTCATCTCATAAGGTCAGGGCTTTATAGGGCCTCCTGTACTTTTACTCTCTTATTAGTCTATTTTGATAATAGTCCAATTGAGAAATGTGCTTCTTAATTGGTTAAGATGAGTTTAAGATTCCACCACCCCTGAATGATGCTGGCCTTGATTTAGGCTTTGGGGCTTACCCTCAATTTATATGTGGAACTACCAAACCTCTGCTATATTAGAGGTGTTTTTCCACTGGCTTCATGTTAATTCTGAGACCATGGTGTTTCTATATGTTGCAGTACAGACATCCTGTCTTACGGTAACAATCCTCACTCTCTGCACTGTATCTTCCAAGAACTACAGATGGTCATGAAGATGCAGCAATTTTTATTTTTTATTCAGATCACATGGTAGGTACATTAGATTGTGAGCCCCTTTGAGGAACTGCTAGTGACATGACTATAGTCTTTGTAAAGCGCTGCATAATATGTCAGTACTATATAATTATGTTAAAGTTAATAATAAAGTTGCATTTTAATGACCATATCTATTCAGGGTCCACATCTATGTTCAGGTTGTCATTTTAAACTAAAACCTTTCCCATATTTGGTCTAGATAAGATAGAGCGGAATTAATCTTAAGCTTAAAAGATATATAAACCTGGTAGCATTGTTTCAATTTAATGAATATAATTTAAAAAGAAACCATTTCTGACTGGATCACCAAGATTTTTTTCTGTACCTGCAAAAAAATGTAATAAGTCCTAAACATAGAAAACAATGGCAGCCATCACATTTAGGAACTTGTAAGCTTTATAAAAGATGGTGGTGGTGGTGGTGTGTATGTGGGGGGGGTAGGGGGGATTACCTCTGAGGACAGTTTGGTGCACAACAATCTGTTTGCACCAAACTGTCTGATAGAGATGGGGACCTTCAACCTAATCTGCTATCCACATTAATATCTTTATGCTAGCAGCGATTAATTAATATTACTTTAAAAAAAGACAACACAGAACCATAGTGATTGAAATATAGAAGAGAAAATGTTGGTTTTAAAAACGTGCACACCTCCCATCATTTTCTTGAAAAATGAACATCTGCCTTGACACATTTAATGACATCATGATGATTGTATGAAGGTGAATAAAGTTACCCTCGTGGCTATAAATGAACAGTTTTGTTCCTGACACGCAGAACAGAAGACAATACTTTGATAAGTGGCAAAACATTACAGAACATGTATAGTAACATGATCAACTAGCTGTACCATGGCCTGGGTAAATAAGAACTTTTACTGAGATGTTAGTAATAAAATAAATTTTTAGAAGAGTTCTCCTAAATGTACAATAACATAACACACAAAGAGTCTGATAACTACACAAACTGAATGGGGTGCTTGGTCAGTGCATAGAAAATTCCTTCATTACCAGACCACACATGCTGCATTACATTCAAACAGTATAAAACACAAATACCAATAAATGCAGGTACAGAAAACCAACAAGTAAACATCAGACCTTTAATTAAGATAGTAAAAACCTTGGCCATAACATTGAAGATTCCAATGGCTTACTAATCATGACACAGAACAGATATCAGATTTGTACTTTTGACTTAAGGTGGGCTGTGAAGCAATTCTCTTTTCTATTGCTGCATAACAAATGCAGTTTATGTTCATCAAAAACTAGATATTTAATAATGCAGCGGAGTATATCAGATTTTTGTTACTTTTAAAAAAGACCAGAAAAGTAATATATTTAAATGTTTTAAAAAATACATTAATTCTCAATTATTATTTTTGAGCATAGCCATTCAGGGAATGGGTGTTAAAGTAATCTTGCGCAGCAAAATCTAAATTTAAGTGAAAGCAAGATCAAATATGTGTGTTCATCCAATGCACAGCTGATATTAGATGCTACTCACTGCCACCATGCTTGGGTGCACTTTTAAATCAAGTAGTAGAGGTTAAAAAAACAAAAAAAAGCCACTGGCATCTCATTAGCTTGTTAGCATTGCCCAATGTGTTTACATTACTAAAAAAAGAAGAAATATACTTACCTAACCCACTGTGCTTCTGCTCCAAGATCCTTGCTGCTCTGAGATGGCTATTGTTATCGGCCAGCACCTGGAATGGAAGATGTCACTGTCAGATGCACAAAAGCAACAAGATCTGGAATACTGATACAGGCCACCCCATCTCAGACAGGTAATGTTAATACTGATGCATGACACAAGTTAGTTGGGAAGAATCAGAAAACCTTGTCATGCAATATTGCCTCCGGACAACAATCCACTTCACAGATGAGACCTGTGGCAATGGGGTGGTGCAAAGCAAGCATTCAAAACAGTAATGGGCACATAGAAAAAAGGAGAAAAACAAGCCAGTAACCAGAGAGCTTTCAGTTTTGCAAAACCATGGGCACATTTGAACGAGACATCCTGTTTGGAAGGAAGTGAACAGGAGAGCCTGGAAACAAGCAGCTGAGTAATGTCAAAACACAAAGTCACTATAGTCCATGCATGAGCCATATAAATGAACTGTATGAGTATGGCTTGCAGCTTGTACCCAATGTAAAAGGCATACCCTTTTCCTGAAAGAGCTTTAGCTGTACAGACAGAGAAACTCCTAGAAGAAAACGGAATGTGAACCAGAACCTCTTCCATGATCTGCCAGAATTCCATACATAACTTGGTAATCAAGCTCACCCCAGTAAAATTAATCAGTGCCCTACTGAACACCAATTATACTTTATGAACTGCCTTGCCAACCAGTAATAATGTGGGAAATACAAGCTTCCCAGTATCAGGAAGCACCAGACTTTGGTCGTCTACTTTTAGAAACATGAAAACTGTCATTGTCAACTTCTCAAGCTAGTTGCTTCATGACTGTCATGCTGACCCCTTGGCAATATTACCATGCATTGTAATGCATTGAGGAACTATGGCCAAGCAACTGGAATTTTCAAAAGCTAAAAATGGAACCTCCATATTAATTTTAAATGACAGTAAATGTAGGAACTAAAAGTGGGGGCTGTGGGCTGACACCTCGATTGAACTATCTGCAAGGGTTCAGCTAGTAAAGTGCTGGAACCCCTAACATGCATTTGTTTTCAGCGGGTCAATCATTAGGTAGTAATACAGATTTTTAAAGTGATACTTCAAATTTTGCATTTTTAAAGCCAGCTAATCACTGCTCCATATTTTTATAATTTAGGTTCATTTACACAGCACAGTAAAAAGTATGAATGTAACATAGTGCAAGAATCATAGCCATTTCTAGGTTTCCTATCTGCACAGACTTTGTGTGTATGTTAACAAACACTGACTGAATTCAATTTATTCTTTTTTTTCAGCTATGTGATACTCCACCCTGGGTTTCTGTGACTTATTATATGAAAATATGGCAGATTTATGGAAGGAGTTTTGTTATGTCAGGCGTCAATACACTAGGTACAGATTGCTAAGAAAATAGAATTAGTATTGGATTGTCACCCCTGACACAGTTAATATCAAGTACATATTCACTTTGGACAACGAAACGATATTTTGACCCCCATAGCATCGCTTTTACCAAACGGATAATTTTAAGAGATTTTCAGATTTGATGCCAAATTAGTTTTAAAGGACAGCTAAGCCAAAGGTGTTGGTTTTCTTTACATATGTACTTGGATATAGGTGTTTTACCTTTTTTTGTATTGCTAGTTGGCATTATTAATAAAAAGCTAACAATTTTACAAGTGGTGCCAAATAAATCAAATGACAGAACACATTTACATGCAATATAACACAAACTCATAGGTGATTAGATGTCCTTTAATACCATCTTTGATTTGTTTTGTGCGTAATAGAAAAAAAAAAGTTTAGTGAAGTAAAGTTTAAAAACCTGTTGCCATGAGCCAAAAATACTGGATGTGAAAGCCAATGATTTAGGGGACACAGGGGAAGAAGTGATTTGATCCCCTGATCTGCGTCTTCGACGCCCAGAACCCACAGCACCGGTGTAATGCATCCAGGTACCGATACACTCTGGGCTAGACACACTCAGGGGGCTCTCTTCCTAGAAGTGAGAAAGGGGGCAAAAACAGCAAAGCATGCAAAGTTAGAAACAAAGCCAAATGACCAGGAAAACAAAAAAAAAATCTTGTTTCTAGACTAAAGAACATAAAATAACCTTTAATGTGTGGCATGAGTGTAAGAAAACAACTAACTCTACAAACTACATTTACAACAGTATTAGAAGCATTATTTAGGAAGAAATAATAGATCATTGTAGACAAGTGCCAGGAAAAGTGTGACTCAATCACTGACTCAAAGATGATCAGGTTATGTTTTTGTAATCAATATTGGCACCAAAAAGGTTAACAGTTTATTTGGGTTCAATGGACAAATTAGGGACAGGCCACATATAAACAATACTGTGTAAGACTTAAACAACCCAAAACAGTTTTACATAAAACAGAAGAATATACATAAACAAGCTTTGCTCTGTGCTTTATATTATATTCTGTTTATATATGTATATGCAAAATGTACTGACAGTCTTTACACATGTATGAAAAATAGATATATAATTGTTTAATTGTAGAAATCTAATTGTATTACAAAGCAGTGTGCACACATTGTCATCTTCAGATAATACATATGGCGGTCACATTTTTTTACGGACTGTATTGGAGATGATTTGTCTCAATTTAAAAATAATTGCAGCTACTAGCATTTTATTATTGCCATAGAAAAATCCAATACTATACACACACACCAATAGTCCTATAAACAAGCCACATTAAAGGGAGCAGTGACATAATGATGTTCAATAGGAGTTCATAAACAACCAAAAAAGAAAAAATGTTTACCTTGACCGACATGGTCATACTATCTGATAGAGAAGAGGCACTTACCTCTACTGAGCCTATCTTTCTGGAACGCGGTAAGGGAGACTTCCTGTGTATGTGAATAGGATCAGACACCATAGGTTTAAACATCACCATGGACCTGTCAGGCTCATCTCTTCTGCCCACAGCAGACTCTTCATCGCTGTCATTGCCATGAATGTGTTTCTTGGAGCTTTCACTCTATTTTTGAGAACACAAAATTTGTGTGTGTGCATATACCTTGTGTAAATATATATATATATATATATATATATATATATATATATATATATATAAAAAATGTTTTTGTTTTTTCAGGAAGGTTAATTTAATACTGTGAAAGGCATTTCAATTATGATTTTGCAGAATTAGTAATAGCAGGTAAGATTGACAGTTCTTAAAACGACCAGCTTGGTTAAGTAAAAACCTTTATCAGCCACAACGTTCCTACACAAAACACTCAACACTAGTTTTATAGTTATTCAATGCGATTAATATTTGAAGACAGAGAAGCAGTCCCTTTACCTACACTGTCAAATTGCACTTTTAAAAATAATCTCCTATTTTACAAACAAAACTTTTTTTTAAGGTGCATATGGCTCTGACAGTTCTGAGATGCAGTCTGCCAGCACAGTCAGATTCAAGTCATACAAAGCCTGGAACACTTATTCGTGGGAAGATGGCATTCTTAACTTCAACCACTAAATGGTGCTGTGCATGAAGTAATGCCCTGAACATGAAGGAAAATCCATAGTTTCTGTAATTCGTCTACCTGAGAGAAGCTGAGAGAAGAGGATTGTTTTACTCACTGTAAAATCTTTTTCTTGGGAGTCATTTCAGGGACACAGTCTCACCTTCAGAATTTACTGCCATCTGCAAGATGATTGGAGACTGGCAAACAAGGAAAATTGTAGGATACTCCTAAAAATGTGTTATGTACTAAGTGCATAAACACAAAGGGGTGGGATATGTTGCATGTGTCCCTAAATGGACTGTTAAAAAAGGAATTTTCAGAGAGTAAAAAAAATCATATTTTCTTTGCCACTAAAGTACCACCTTGAGGGTGTACAAAAGTAGTCCAGCTAAGAAGTGGGAAACACAAAAAACAATCCCTAACAAGCCCAAAAAAAAAACAAATGGACTATCTGCAGCTCAGCCGGCTGGATGACCTTACGGTCAAAGCTGGCATCAGATAAGGCTGCAACATGCACAAGGCTGTAACATGCACATGGAAAAACTTACATAAATTGTACAAAGGACCAGGTGGCAGTCTTGCAGATCTGGAAAACAGATGCCTGATACTGAGAAGCCCAAAAAGCACTCAAAGATCACAAATAGAATTTGGAGCCAGATCCTCAAGACCCAAATCTTGAATGATGAAATGTTTGGGCCACCTAGAAATGATGAAAAAAAAGGAGCCAGAGCACCCTTAATGGGTCGATCTGGAATTACAAAATGGGATTCAATCTTCTTAAAAAAAAAAAACATTGGCTGGGAGATGGACCCTAAGAGCCCAAACCACACAGACAATTGAGCTGGACATAAAAGCAATGTCCTGGATGACATGAAGGGCAGAAAATAACTTAGATAAAGAGGAAGTCCTAGGCCTCAACGTCTTCTTGTGCTTATGTAATATCAAAAAATAAGCCCCTGAATGATAGGAATGCAACAGCCCCAGACCATCAGTTGAAGTTTTGAAAATCTGAAGCTTCTCCTGTGGAAAAAACACTCTGGTCCTGTTCCCAGGATATGATACAGATGCTTCAAAATATAGTCTATTCCAGCTCCAATCACATAACTTACAGATTTCATTTAAAGCAATTAAACAGAAAGAAGATCAAGTTGTAAACAAACCTCTCTGGATGCTGGTCTGTAGCCAAATCCCGAAGGTAAGTTCTTATCTTCTTCGCAGCCTTTTGCACCTGGACTAAAGTGCAATTCCACATGGAAGCGTTCCTCTGATGACAGATCCTATTTAGAAATAAAAAAGATGGGGATGATTTACTATACAATCTGCATTCTGCTAATAAGTTTTGTATGCACACAAAAGCCCATTTACCTTGTTTGGGTCCTCATACAGCATAATAACTATCTGTGTCATGTAATTCAGTTCATTTACAAAGTTCAAGTAGTCCATTGCCCTCTTCCACTGCTCATCCTTTGTCTCCTACACATCAAAATTGACAGTATGGCAATATTTTTATGTACACATGAAAACAGATAAAAAAACAAACACATCCCAAACAGGAAAACAAAGTAGTAATTGGACACATAAGAGGAGTATGTAATTTATGGTGTGTATTACGATATATCCTCAGACGTTTTACAGGAAACATTTCTGAAAAAAGATTTATGTAAGCTGTAAACAGGAAGCAAAAACAGGAAAGATAAAAACATTTAGTTTTAAGAGAGCAAATTTTCCATTAGGCATCTCTCTGTGACTTGGACTGGGAGACAATATTGTCCTCGAAGAATACTGAACAGAAATAGGAATGTTCCAAGTCTGTTCTACAAAAGCACACTGAAACATATATTCCAATGGGTAATAAGTTTTAAGAGACTAAAATCAAAACCTATTTGGCTCACAGTTGATGTTAAAAAAAGACAAAAGGAACAAGAAAAGGGCATTCAAAAAATACAAAAATGATGGACCACCTTCATCATTTGAAAACTATAAAGAATACAACAAAAGATGTAAAAAGGAAAAGGTGATAAGATGTGCAAAACTTCAAAATGAAAGACAGATTGCAAAGGAAAGTAAGTCAAACCCCCAATTTTTGTTTAAGTATATTAATAGCAAAAAGTTCAGATCTGAGCATGTAGGCCCCTTAAAGGATGTCGGTGGGTTGGTAACCGGGGATAAAGAAAAGGCAGATATACTAAACACTTTTTTTTTTTTTTAGCTCTGTGTACACAAAGGAAAATGGCAGAGCTCAAGTCCAAATTCATAATAGCAATGTCACTGCCTTAAATGAGTCACAATGGCTCAGAATTGATATGATTGAGAAACAGCTCGGAAAAATTAAGGTTGACAAAGCGCCAGGACCTGATGGCTTACAACCACGTGTCCTCAAAGAGCTGAGCTCAGTTATTTCAAAGCCAATATTTCTAATTTTTAGAGACTCTTTAGTCACTGGTAAGGTACCAATGGATTGGCATAAGGCCAATGTGGTTCCTATAAAAAGGAAGCAAAGTCATTACCAGGTAACTACAGACCTGTTAGTTTAACGCCGATAGTTGGAAAGGTCTTGGAGAGTTTGAAGAACCACAAAGTGAAGTTTCTGCTAGGAAATAATATTATAGTGATAAACAGCATGGCTTCAAGAAAGACCGAAGTTGTCAAACAAATTTAATCTCTTTTTATGAGGAAGTAAGTAAACAGGTAGACAGTGGAGTAGCAGTTGATATAGTGTACTTTGCTAAAGCATTTGACACTGTACCCCACAGACAGGTAATATGCAAGTCAGGGTCAATAGGTTTAGAAAAGTCAATCTGTAAATGTAGAGAACTGGCTTAAAGACAGATTACAAGGTACAAAATCACAATGCAGGTGTATATGTATTGTGTATATAGAACTCCCTACTACTTACATCACAAAGTGCTCCAAAACGAAGAATTGACAGTAACGAATGAACATGACTTTCACTGGTAAAATACAAACGTGTGCGTACGTGTCGTTCTGGAGACATCACACCTCGAGAATACCTAGAAAATAAAGATACCAGCTTTTTCAATGTTTCAGCTGTCCATTTTGCAGGACAACATGAGACATATTTTAGCTATAGCTGCTACAGAAAAACACAATTATGTTGATTCAATAAGAAGGACAGGAGTCTGTTCAAGGTGTCTTAGGAAGTCAGTTTCATTAACTAGGACTGCATTAAAATCGAAAAATCAAAAAAGCAATGACAGAACTTGGTCTAACATAGTACAGCATTTTTCAAAAATAAAGGAATAAAGCTTCTTACAGTGGATGAAGCTTATTTACTGTGTCATCATCTTGTGTTCTCTGTAGATCAGAGCGAATCTTCCGAACGAGAGGTGTACAGTAACCTTTAGCAATTTCTAGCTTTTCTGCTTTGGATATACCATATTCCTAAAATGCAAAAAGAAACAAAAAACTTTTTCATGAACAAATTCTCATCATGTCATTGTGAAAAAAATGTATAAGCTTTTAGCCATTCCAGTTTATTATTGGTAGAAGAAAAATAAAATCAGCTTTATTAATAAACAGGATTTAAAAAGCACAATAGCAACATATTGCACATGGCTGTACATTAAATAATAAAATTTACAAAGCATAACTAAGAATGATATAATGACTATAAGGAATGAGGATGTTTAATTAGCACAAACTATAAACAGCACATACAGGACTAAAAACATACATTAGAATTTTTAGCGTCCTACTTTCAAATGTCATTTGTAAAACTCTTGCCCCCTATTGTGTCACAAACTCCATTAGCATTATCTAAATTGGTTGGTTTAATGAGGTTTGGCATTTTAAATAACAGTGCACCTAAGTAAGGTTATAAATCTTCTGTTTAAGCCTTTTATTTAATAGCTTGAAAGAGCAAGCTGAAACCAAAGTTCCAATTAAACTTTTCTGTACTGTTGATAGACTTTTGTTTGATCACAACTGTCAATACATCTGTCAATAAATTCTAAATGATTTCAGAAGCCTTTCAAACTGATTACTAGGACAAATTGAAGCCCGTAAATATGGATTGTCTGGGATAGTCAAGACATTTTACCATCCCAGGTGTGATAAAAAGCACTTCGTTCGTTCGTTCGTGTGCCTTATCACAACGATAATCTTCTGGTGAAACAACCTAATCCTTTCCTCTGCTGTGGTATACAAAAAACAAAATACTACATTGTGCCACTTTGAGTCAAAGGAGGACAGCAGTGCGTCTTGGCCCTGGAACTAATTAGGGGATGCCTGGCCTATGTTTAGAGGGTGGTATTGGACAGTTTTCTGCCACCTTAAATCAAACCCATATTCCACTAAAGTCAAACATGGTCTTGTTACCTGAGGAATGACAATATCAGCTAGTGCCTTAGATATCCTGTACAATTCCATTGTGTTCTCCAGTTTTAATGAGCCATTGTGTTGCACATCATACTTTATACAATCATAAATATCAGGAATCTTGCTGATGTCATATCTTCCATTTTTTGTTTTGAAATCTTTTTCCAGTTTGGACCACCTACGCAGCATTAGCTCCAGGGTCTCGCTGTGGTAGAGCTGAATGTCTATATGAAAAGAACAGTGCAATATGACATTTTTAAATCAGAATTATTGACTGCAGACTAAACTTGTTTCTGGCATAGACCAGCAAGCACAACTGTATAAACACCAGCAACATCCATGCCCATGTCCCATTACCATGATTGATGTTTTATAATCAAGCTTTAATTTGAATCCAAACAGATGGATTTATTAAAGCTTTGGGTAATTACAAACAAAACATCAGTCACTGAAAAACACATGGCATTTTAGGAACATATTCTAGATTACATTACCTGCAAATTTCGGGTGTTCCATTTTTAGACGAATTTGGGATGTCAGGCTTTGAATTAATGAATACACTTTGTCACAAGTCTTAACTGGATTCTTTATAATGTGCATAGATTTAATCTGTGATATGCTTCCAGTAGGAGTCAGCTACAAGTATAGAAATACAGCAGTTTAATATTTCAGTAATAGTTTGACATTTCAAAGAGTTTTTAGTCATAGTTTGAAGTGCACATATACAGAATGTTTTATATTTCCTCATATATTCTGCTGTGTCTCTTAGGCAGGAAGTGAAAAGAAATCCCCTGTAAGGGACACACACCACATAAATAAAATACATGAGAGGAGCCTCAGTCATTCTTTTTTCAAACCAAAACTCCAAAGTTTTCGCTTTAAATTAAAGTCAACCTTTAACACATGCCATTGGAAATAGACTAACAACATTAGGTATATACTGAGACAGTGCCCACAGATGTAATCTAGACCAATAAAATGTTACAGAAGCATTAAGGTCCCCTAAAGTAAACATAACACAAGGTCACCATCCAACATTTGTTTAGCAAACAATAGCAGAACATTTACTGAATGGATTAGTCAGTAAATTGAACCAGAACAGGCTACATTTTAGATATGCTACAGGCTAAAGCTACGTACACATGTCCAAAGGTTGTCGGCAGATATCGGGCGAGAACCTGGTGTGAGTACAGCGCCAGTCGCCCATCATACGAAGGACCATCCTGGCGGATCCACAGACGATGGACGACTAACAATACTAACGCAAGGTAAGGGGGAGGACGCACAGCAGGGTGCCGCTCTGTCACTCTTCCCCTACTCTCTGCATAGAGCAGAACAGTGCTGTATGTACAGCACTCGTTCATGCATCGTGCAGTGCTAGTCATTGAAAAGGATCTTTCACGATCCTTTCCAACGACTATTATTGCACGTGTGTATGTGGCTTTAGTTTCAGCAGCAAATATGTGTGTAGGATTATACCAAGAGTATACAGAAAGCGCCAAGTGGTGAACAATCCTCTACAAAGGCTCAAAGACAGGTTTGAATTATGTAGAGGCAGAGAGCAATTCTGGTTAATTTGGACCTAAAACATAGTTGTAACAACTCAAAAAGAGTAGTTTTTATGCTATTTGCTTATCCTATAGCATATCTAACATCAAACTTACCTTTTCATAGTCTTCAGCACTAAAATCGCGATCTCTCTGAAGTATTTCATGAAGTCGTGCCTTCACTCGATGCTGACAGCTGCTTAATGAGTCACTGTCACTATCCAGGAGACCGTTCATGTTGGCACTTTTCACCATCTGCACAAGTATTGGGGTCAACTCTCCTTCCAGAGCCAGCAAACCCTAAAAATGTAATTGGTGAAAACAGAGACCCTTTGTGTGAAGAATTGTTTAGACTCTCCATCCAACAACCTATAAAATCCCCCCTCCCCCCCTTCTTACCTCATCCCCACTACCAATTAAAATGGAGAATGGAACCGTCAGGCAACATTTAAAAATGGAGAATTGCTGGGACATGTGACTAATGAAAGTTACAATTGTGCTTGAAAAGGAAAAAAATCATGCAGTCGTAGGTACCATATGATGTTTCTATTAACTACCTTTACTGGGGTACTAGATTCATATCTTGACCAGGACACCATCTGGACAGAGTTTGAATGCTTTCCCTGGGTTTCCACCACATACCAAAATCATGCAGTTAGGCCAACTGGCTTAACTCTAATATGACCCCCAAACTGACAATCAAATTATGACATTCATAAAAGCAGAAAATACCCCTCTTCCTTCTAAATAGTATTTTCACAATGTCACTGGAAAAACAACCTTGAATTGACTTATTTAGCATACAATGGCTGTGGTTTTATTATACTACTACTACACAGACTCAGTTAAACAGAAAATTTAGGTCACATCAATATACTTTAGCAAAGGCTGCAGCAGTCATCTGGACTCTCCCTTCATCTGAGGCGTAGATCTTCAAATCATGTCTGTAAGTACTGTGTAACCTGAGCAAACCACATCCAGGAAAACCTGCATAGTCTCCTGAAAAACAATATACGTTATTGCAGATCACACATACATAGGTATTGCACAAAACTGGACCCTTTTTGATAAAAAGAACATCATTGATATTTTCAAACAAAAGTGAAGAACAAGAAAATAATAAGGAATAAATGAGTAGTCAATGTTAAAAAGACATCCACTGCATGTTTATTATAAATTTTTGTATTGTGCCCAGTATGATTACCCTGAAGCTGAATTACCTTGTCCTCCAGGATACATGCACCGAAAAGCCCTCCCAAGCTCCTCTGCTTGAACTCGCCCTGCAGGTGTCAGTTCACCTCCCCACTTAAGGACTAGAAGTAGTGATGGCTCTTCTCTTCGACAGTCTAAAAAGAACATACTGTATTAAAACCCTTTTTCTTAAACCAGTAAAAATAGACAAAATAAAGAAGTCAGATTATCTGATCTGCACAACACACTGCCATCTAATAAATGAGATCCTAAACTCTAAGATAACCATACATTTTTTGTAAAAGTAAACGGCATTCCAAAATGTTGATGCTCCTACAATGAATGGCGCAAAGCTACTGGAAGTGCGAACAGTAGGGTTTTAATATACTAAAGCCACGTGTAAAAAGAGAACTCTAATGGAGATATGCATCAGGTAATCAAATTCACCTTGCCCACAATGCCTTGTATGCAGTTGGTGAAAAAACGTGCCATTTTCATTACGCCAGATTTTTTTTTTTTTTTTACGGGCATAAAAAATCATTGATTATTAACTGCACAAAACCCAGCCTTTATGTGTTTGTTTAAATTTAATTGTACATAATGAAAATAGGCCTCATACATACTCGCCAGGACAGATCTATGAACGACGTCGGACGGCTGCTGTACAATTGTCAGATTCTCGGCTGAGAATCATTTGACATGTGTACGCAGCCTTAGATCTTTTGAACTTTCATAGGAAGAGAATTTGAAAGAAAAATAAAAGTTTAAACATTTAAGTTAGGGAATACATCAAATAGGAAAGTTTTATAAACCTATGCAAAACCTTTTGTTTGGCTAACTAAAAATATTTCAAGTAAAGTGCAGGATTTCAAAAACATTTAGCTTTTATGAAACCTTAAAATACATTCTGCAAGCCACACAAGGCATCTCTTATATTTTTTTTACTTTCCTACTACTATCCACGGCAAACACACCTTGTGAATAATATGTCTACCCTAGCTGTAATTAGTGATGATTTTAAGACCTGGCTATCCACCAACATAAACCAATTCAGTCTAACCTAAAAAATTCATGTTAACTAATTTAATGGCCCACACAATACCTTCTTCTTCACTAGATGTCTTGGGACAACCATGGGGGAGATACGTCAATTGAACTTTGCGATTTATTCCAGAAAAGTGTCCATACCTTAAACAAAACAGAGTGATAATAATTAAACACACACTTAAGACTACGCATAACTATTATACATAATTATGTCTTGGCGCTCCTTTAGCTGATCTTTACCCATTACTTACTTACCATGCCTTATTTAGCTTATGTTGGGGGTCTCCCTATGTCTGAGCCCCCAACAACAAAAAGTAAGCAGACTAGTGATGTACCTTCACATACAAGGAAGTGCACTGCTGTTTTTCACACTACATTTTCAGGGTGCTCCTGAGGGGCAAATAATTTAGGATGTTTTACAACAGCAACCCGAATGGGAATATCTGGCACCCCACCCCATGCATATGCATGTATTATAATGTAGCTTTATTTGAATCTGATATCTTTATTTAAGAACGATGTTGTTTTTTTTTAGTTAATAACTAGGGTTTAGAACAGGAAGGGCAACACTTACTTAGAAACTACACTTGCTATACCATGCAAAAGCCAAGTATTGCACTTCTAGATGTCCCCCAGACAAAGAACCACTTAAGGGAACAAGTAAGTTAAAGGAAAAATATTTTTTTTCCCATTGAAACAAGCTTACTTACATCTCTAACACAGTCTTAAGCTGCTCCAGCTTTGCTTTGCTTTCCTCGATTTCAGAATCATTGTTCTGTCCGAGCTCCACAAGAAGCTGTCTTGCAATGTCCAGAACTTCCTATTAACATAACACAAATAAAAGCATATGAACAATTGTGAACCTTCAAATACTTGAGGTTTCCTTAGATATTAAATGAAAAATGACTTGCCTGTAATTGCTTTGGTTTCTTTAATTTTAATTTCCCAGTCTTGTAGCCATAACACTTTTCAAATAGATCAAAAAACCTTGGAGAATAAATGAAAAAAGTTAAGATCTTATTTCCCATTAAGCAAAAAACATTATAAAACATCAGATTGGAGATCACATGTCAAAAGTCATCTTGGTTTTAATTTTTGGCTTACAACAAGAAGTGACAAGCCCAACAAAATGCATGATTGGTATGATTTCTGAGCTTATATTGTTGATTGCTGTATTAGATAAAACATATACAAGCATTCTAAAGTTAATAATTTACCCTAAAAGCTGTGTTTACTTGCAGTACACCAAATGCTTTCCCAAATGTAAGAATACCGGTATTCTGCACATGAATAAAAGCAGGGAAGACGGTTATGTTAATATTTAAAAATGTATTTAAACCGGATTTCCAGGAAAAGCTAATATCTAATTGCATGAGGAATGAAAGAATCTTAAAGGGTTTTATTTTATCCCACATCTGTACAGTAATCTAGTGTTACACTTTAGTCCTTATTAGAAGAAACGTGCTGAGAGGCAGTTACTGCTGTTGTCACTACTTTTGCAGGGTGACCAGGGTCTTATATTCAAGCCTCCCCCTTCCTGTAGTTTTCTGCAGGCAGCCTGAAGTGGGTGAACAAGATGGGTTTCTGCTCCTTGCAAACCCAATGTAGGACGTGGTGATCATTTACAAATACCAGAGGTTGTTAAGGTACACAAAGTGACTATTGGGAAATACTTTTAAATGAAGGTTTTTGTGCCTGGAGTTTAACTTAAAAAATAAAAAACTGTACTAATAGAAACCTGTATGCCACTACTACTTCTTGAACAACTAGTTGCAAAGCAATTCAATAAATTGTTTCAATTCCCTCAAAATCTAAATTCTCTCAGCAGATTTTGACATTACCCCATTGCTATTAAACGTTACATTGATGCCTAAAGTTAGAAACATATACATTTGTCGAGGTTCTAACAGTTTCTGATACCAAGAATCCTGACTTTCCGAGAGGTAAGATTATAAAACAAAGAATAGGACAAACAAAATTACCCAAATACATCAGTGTTCTTACTTTTGATGTCTTACTTCCATTTTCATTTTTTGCTTTGGTGTCCTGTCACCATGTCTTATCACTGCAATAACACACCGAAGCTCCATCCTAAATAATAATAGTTAGATTAGGAAAGGATTTTCTCGCCAGTAACAAACCATTTACCTATTTCCATAAAGTCATTCCTACTCTATCTGGATAGTTAAGATGTCACTCCAAAAATGGTCTGAGATGATTCCATAGAGGTAAGTGAAAGGCTTAAAGCTTTTTTTTTTTATCTCTGTAGACACTTACTGATATAAACTTTATTTTATTGGTTTTTGTGCTCTTTCTGTTGTGACCGCATACAATGCCAACAGGGCGTCCACAAATCCCAATGTTTACATTAGGGATGCTTTAGGTAAGTCACAATCCATCTTCTTTAACCTCCTCTAATTATGTCAATATTTTTATGCCAAAACCAGTAAACTGTTTTGCATGGAAATTTGTTGTTAAATATTGTAGGCCTGTAATTCTTATGAATAACTGCCGGGTATGATAACGTTTAAAACAGATCATAAATAATAATAAATGTAACAAATAATTAAATAATATAATAATCAATTAATTTAAAAATTTGATCAAATCAAAACCACTGAAATTGGTCCAAACAAGGGTGCAATATTATTGCTAAATTTAAATATAATGTCTAGTAGACATCCCGGGTATGGTAAATACTAAAACATGGTACTGCACAAAGTCCAACGTCACAATCAGGACAGTAGCACCTTTTTCCTTTCGGATCTTCCTTTCACTGTCATCCCTCTTTGAGCAACAAACCACGGACATCCTTGTAGGTGCTAACTTTTTCTTGGTTGGTGGGATGTAGTCCATGAAGTAACAACCAGTCAGGCCTTCCAGGTTGACAACGGCAAAAGCAGGACATCCAGGTCTATTCACAGCCATTGATGGTGTTTGGTGGTTCTTGACAAAAGATTCAGAAACTTTCCAAATTAACTCAGAATAACTTACAGGCCTATCACTCTTTTGCTTGTAGAGAATGTAGGTATTCCACAAGCACTGCTCAACAAAGCAAGCATTGCTCATCAAAATACAATGCCTTTTTGTAATACTACTTATGCTGTTTCCTCATTGATATACACGATTGCTGTATTTTGAGTTGAATTTTGTCCTTTTTCCAGTGTAAAGGACTGAATTCCATATGTAGCCAATTGACGATTTGCATCAATCATGTAGGATTTCAGGCCAAATCATGCTCACTTTGACGCAATGTATTGCACCCAGCTGAGCCTTCCCTTGTAGGCCATTAGACTTTCGCCTATGCCAGGGGTCGGCAATTCTTCAGCCTCCTTGTGGCCCCCTGTGGCCATTGACCCTGATGGAGGATCATCTTCCTCCTGTAGAGACTGCCGAGGAGAAGATTCCCCTTCCGGTGTTCTAACGAAAAAATCTACCCGTGAAATAAATCTACCAGGGGGCGTGTACAATGATGTCATCCTCAGGAAAGTTTCACAGCTGTGTTTGTGTATAAATGCAGCATGTCATGAACATGACATGTTACATCTCTCCCTGTACAAACCTCCTTATCTCCTAAACAGTATGTACACAGGACCCTCATAGCTAGCAGTACCCCAAATTAATTCTCTCCACCTTTAACAACTTTCAAAATATCGGGGTCATAAATATAAAAAAATAGTTAAAATTGAACATCAGGGTTGCTGTTTTTAAAAGGGCATCTAAAAGCCCGAAATTAAACATACAAATTAGGAACCCCCAGGGCGACTTACATAGCAACGATGTACAAAACAAAAAACGTATCTAAATGGTGCAAGTGGGGGACACCTGTGACTAACACCCCCTAAAATTTCATCATTAGGCCATCTTCTAAACACAAAAAAAAAAAAAAAAATCCACCCTGTTTAAATGCATGTTTCTTATGATTTAATCCTACATTACAATCCTACATAATTATGTGTAAACATTTCATCTACATAATTATGTAGGCTATATATCAATTTATTTACGTAACTATATATTATTAATATATATTTAATTACTTGTTATTCTATTTATCAATTACCACATAAATTACCTGTTATTTTGGGAAAATTATGTATGATTGCTGGACTCTAAAATATAAAAGTATATACAAGAAAGATTACTGATTACTTTATACATGAGTATATTAAATCCAGTGAAATACAGTAAATACTGCACAAATACGTAAAATAAATCATGATACTAGGGGCATAGTTCAGTGTTTCATTTATTTCAAAGTAGGCCCACACATGCACACTGAACTTCTGTTTGTTGTATTCTGTTGTTGCAACAAGCAAAAAAAAAAAAAAAAAAGATTAAAACATTTAAAAGTTTATAAGCTATGTTATGTTTTGCGGCCCCAGACTATTTTTCTTTAGTGGAAGAGGGGGCAAAATGGCTCTTTTGATAGTAAAGATTGCCGACTCCTGGTCTATGCTGATGTCTCTTTCTGGCACATAGGCCTGTTGGAAATTTGTAAGATACATTTGAAATACTTCCCAAATTTTGAGTTTTGGTGCAGGATGAATAGTTTTATCAAATTAATTTTTGGCAAAGTGTAGATACTTAATGATCAGGGTAAATCTGTACTCTGGCATGACTGTGGCAAAGAATGGAGTGGCAAGTATTTTATTGGTAGACCAATACCACTTCTTTGGTCACTGGTTCCCACTTTCTGCATCTTGCAAACCTCAGGTGTAGAGCAGCTAATTGTCGTGCAGCGTACCAGTTTGTCTCAGCAACTTTTTTTCAATAACCTCATCGATCAGAAACAATTGCAGGTATGCCAAAGGGTCATTTCGTTCAGCATCAATTTTTCACACCAGGTGTGCCAGTAAATGGGAATCTTGGGGGCGCTGCCTGAGCCGCATCAAGGTCAGCAGAGCACCAAGTGCGCACATTACGGACTTCAAGCTCAGATTCGTTGAGAGTTCACTTTCACTGTCTGATGACAAGTTTCCTGGTGAATCGCTATCACTTCACAAGTGACTCCAAATCACTATCGCTGCTTTCTAGTTGTTCAAAAACAGCTTTTGCATTGGCAAGATGCCTTTTGGATGCCGTGGATGTGGTCAAGTCTCCAGTAAGAAGTCAGGAACGTTCAGGGTCAAAGACAAGTGTCCAAATGAGGAAATCAGGAAATGATGAAAAAGGTCAGGAAAAGTTCAAGCAAAGTCAGAACAAGGTCAGGGCTAATAGTGGACAAACTAAATTAGGGCACTGGACAAAGCTGTTTTTTGCATTAAAAGACGTACTTCTGCATTTATTATTTATTATATTTTACTGTAATCAAGCATTTAAAAGCAGATTACAATGAACCTTTTAAATTTCCCGCCCGGCCACGCCTCCCCAGTGTACCGATGCTTCACACATTACATCGAGAATGCATTGTAGAAGCTGGCTGGGGATCGTCGAGAACGCACTAGATCGAGGGGCGCAGGTAGAAGTTTTTTTTCTCCACCCGAGTGTGACTCAGGGTTACCACTTTTGGTACAAAACATTCACTTGGGAATACCAAGTCACACTCCGGAATACGGCCCGGGAGGTTAAAGCAATAACATATTTATTACATAATGAAAACGACCATCCTTTCCAAATTAGTATTTTTTTTTAAAAAAAAGCAATTAAATTTTTTTTTAATTCTGCAGCACTATATAGCATATTAGAAATACTAAAGAAGAATGTTTTAACAACCACATCATTATTATGTTTCATTTCACACAATCTGAAAAGATACCTTATAACCAACATTACTGAATAAAACAGTGCAAAGCCCCGGGGTGACACCCACAAAACATTTAACTACAATATTGTAATTAAAAGTCATATTTTGTTAAGACCAAGTAGGAGGAATGGTTACAGAGGACTAAAGAGCAGCAGTCATGGACTGTGGATGATAGGATGAAAGTAACATTCAATGATGAATCTACACTGGCCAAAGAGATGATGCTAAAACATTTGTTTGGTGCCATGCCAAACAGTTTATATCTCCATCTGACAGCAAAAGTATAAATTGAAAAAAATGGTACATAAGGCCATCATGCAAAGCTGATTGGTCATCTGCTATACAAGACAGTTGGAACCTCACTGATGAAGAATATTGTTTTTCATTAGTGATGACTGTGCCTCAAAGATTTCAAGCCGTCATAAAAGCAGAAAGAGGTGCAAAAAAGTACTAAGTGGAATTTTTTTAGGGTTTTCAGATTCTTTTTTGTTACTGTTGAGTGATTCTATATTATTTCCCTACTTGGTCTGAACAAAACTGAAATTTATTACAATTAAATTTAATTTGTTTTACAATGAGAGAATGTTCAGCTGTTAAATAAAATAGTTGTGTCATATCTGAGAATTGTGTTTTTTTGCAGTAAGGTAAAACAGCTGAATGAACATCCTCCAAGAGTAGTGATTCCATCATTTTTAGCTAGAGGTTTTTAAACTTTGTAAAAGTGAAGGAGGCATGTGTACCATATGCTGTAGAACAATCCAAAGAAAAAGAAACAGATGTGCTTACATTGTTCCTGATGTTGTGGGAACTATAGGGATATCTTCTGCTTCCAGTGGTATTGACCAGGGAATGTGGAACTGAGGGGCTAACTCACGCATAATAATATTTCTAAAAGGATCCAAAACAAATGTCATGAGTGGTAAATTATTTACATCATTCTTCATGAAAATTCTTCATGAAAAACACAAATATTTCAAATTATTACTTTTTCAAGAGGATTTTCTCCAGTCCATGCTACACATTTGTGCAATCCAAATACAGCATGAAAAATATTTATTTCTGCCTGCTATATGTAAAGTTTTGTCACACAGAGTAATTAAATGATCAGGTGCATTTCTCACACAACATGTATTAAGTGGATATTTTTTGTAAGGATTAAGTGGATTTTTTACAGTTTTGTGTGTAAAATGCAGATAAAAGCTCTTACATATCTGCCTTACCCTAAAATCTTTGCGCAGTCATCGTAATACTTCATAGAATTCTTTACAAAGCTAAATCCATTGACGTCGCAAACATAAGACTGGCCATTTGCACGAAGCAAGTCAAATCCACAAACTGTTTGCTGAAAAAAATAAAAAATAAAAAACAAGAGCATTAATTATTTTTAATGTCCTAATAGATTTTATATTTCTTGTGACGATCATTCAGAAGCCTCTCCAAAATGTTAAAATACATGTGGGCTCATCTCTGTATAGCAAAGAATTGAACAGCTGCCATGAAGAAACGAGCCAAAATGCCAGGTGTATTATTGGTGACTTTAAAAGGGGGAAGGGGCCAATTTTTCTCATCAAACACTAATTTTGTTATGGAGAATGTCAGCTCCAGATTCCCCAGCCTCGCCTCACATTCAAAGAAAAATGCTGCTACTGTACTTCAGGTATTAAACATTCACCCATAATAACAGAAGAAATTTTACATACTCAGTAAAATCAGGCCAGAGAATGTGCCAGTTTTACACATGCACCTCTTTGTATTCCACACATCATATATCTGCATCTTATGAAACTCTGCAGCAGAATTTTTTTATTGCCACTAAATCTTGTTCTAGATCAGCTATAACAGTAATGGCCATAAACAAGGCCTTGTGATCAATAGCAAGAAAAAGAATCTGGTACTGAGAAAAAATGCAAATCTCCTGGCTGACCTGGAGATATAGTGCATGAATATTTATATGTTATTATTAAACAGGATTTATATAACGCCAACCTTTTATGCAGTGCTGTGCATTAAATAGGGGTTGTAAATAACAGACAATACAGACAGACACAGGAGGAGAGGACCCTGCCCCGAAGAGCTTAAACCTATATGTTGCAGCATACTTTTTTTCCCAAAAACCCTACAAATCTGTAAAGGGAGCCAGGCATCCAACATTTCCAGAGGGTCACCTAAAAGTGCCTTAGCCTTAAATCAAGTACCTGTCCTATACATTCATTAACTTTAAGGCAAAATTATTACATCTGTGACAAATGGTTTAGGTATTCCAGACAGGGATACATTACTGCACATCTAATAAATTAACCTATTTATTGATACTTGTTCCTAAAACCCATCCTGCTTTGCTACACATCAATGATAGATCCTTCAAAAATAAAATTTATACAACAACAGTACATTATAGGATTCCCAAAGCAAACGTGATCACCTTAAAAGCAAGGCACACTTTCCAGGCTATCAGTTTCTCTCTGGCATTTAAAATGACGGGGTACCGAACTTCTTTTCCTTCACTGTCCCGTTCTACTTTGCCATCAAGTGCAGGAGATTTCCGAGCTTCAGCATGGGCATAATCTGGTCCCACAGTATAAACCTGTGTTAGAAACAAAAAAAACATTACATTCCAGTGACTGCTTCTGATGCATTTACTGCGTTCCATAGAAATATAAGAAATCTGTTTCACATGGAACTAGATAGTGTAACAGAAATATGCCTCTGACGTGTTTAATATACCCAGCAAAACACTGAATACCGAACAAAGTGTTAGATATTTTAAGATTTTATTTTAGGTATACACCACCGACCTTTACATCAGTGCCATCAGTAGGCATAAACTCTTCATAAATATATGAACCGGTCTTCCTGACACTGCTTTCTGGAGAATATACACTGCTCCGGCTACCAATCTAAAGGAAAGAAATCATAATTAAAAGGCTGCAAAATATACAGAATTGTAGAATGGTAAAATGTTCATGTGGATAAAACCAAGACTTATTTTAACACTCCTGTTCACTGACAAAATAGCCTTGTTTGCAGTACATTAACAAGCATTTATCAGCTGCCTTATCAAACACCCGAAACACCAATGCACGTTTTGAATTAGCACATTTTCTCTTGTTCTCCATATAAGAATGGGAATGCCTCTCCGTACTTACAAACTTACAAGCACTGTTTTTTTTTTTTTTTTTTTTTGGGGGGGGGGGGGGGGGGTTGTCCTACCAATATATTAGCAGGCCCTTCAATTACAGGGCAGTACGGCAAGGTTAGTTTATGACCCCCCCCAAAAAAAATTTGACCTTAGACTGTGGTAATAACATATGACATAGTGGGGACATAAGATTGTGAGCCCCTCTGATGAACAGCTAGTGACATGAAAATGGACTTTGTGAAGCAATGCCCAATATGTCGGCGCTATATAAATACTAGTCACTACTAAAGTGCTAAACTGCCTGGTAGATAATATGTAAAGCTGAACTGGTCACAGGTTTACTCTAATATACAATAAGAGGAAGTTAAGCAGCTTACCTTTCGAAAAAGTCTTTGACTCCCACCTCCGGCAGATGTTGGGTAATAGATGTAAACATTATGGTCCTCAGCACTCACTGGCTTTTCTACAAAGGGTTTCTGGAAAATTTCTCCATTCACCTCAACATGATCCTCACCTTCTATTAAATTACATTCTGAGAAACACAAATCAAAAAAGTTATCTTAGACAAGCTGCACAAAAGTTCCTGCACCGTGCGTTATAGTACACAGTAACTGAATACAAGTGTAAATGAGAAATCAGAACACCTTTTCAATACTGGAATATCAACACACACACAAAATTCACTGCTAACCTGGTAGGAGTTTTTGGATAGGACACTTTTTCCCACTTCTCTGCATGTCCCTGCAAAGGTGACAGGAGGTGGGACTGTTTCTCAGGAGGTAACCAGGTACAAAAGGAGCAGTGCTGGAGAATACAATGACAGAACTGCTGGGTGGCAGGGGGATGCTGCTGGATTTCTGGTCCATACCACCTCTAACCGCATGTGCAACTGTTGGTGCCTTTCTGTCAGAGGCAGATTTGCCCATTACTTCTTTTTCTGCTTATATGTTTAGTGATTGTAAAGTGATCACTGCTTTGTTATACATGGGAATTTACAAAAAAAAAAAATAGTAAGAACAATACTATTCCGGATCTGGAGGCCCAATTGTGCTCTACGCAACCAAATTTATTCCCTATTTAGAGACACAGCTAAATCCCAATTACTTAACTGCAAACGGTTCTACTATGAGCAAGCTAACCATTGCGGTAGAGCTTTGGCAAGAGCGCTCAAATCCAAGAGGGCGGCTATGTTTATCCCCAGCATTAAAATGCCCGCGGGTGCAAAAGCACATGCCACTGCTGACATAGCTCGAACCTTCCACGATTATTATACCCAAATTTACAATTTGAGATCTGACCAGAATGGCCCGGCCCCACAAGACCAAGTACCTCAGTGCTTCTGATTTCCCTACTCTCACCTCAGAAATTACTCTCACGACGGCCTTACTTTGGCATATTTTAAGCAATTCTTTCCCATGTAGTACCGCAGCTGGTAACGGCCTCTAATGCCCTCTCTCAAGGCCATGCTATTCCACGCGGTATATTGACCGCTCACATATCAGTGATAGGCTGGCTGAACTAAACATGCGCTTCTCAGATGAACAAAAACACATAATGCTGGACGTTTGTCAAAGCATCTATTTATGATATCAGGAGACTAACTACAAGCTGGCTACCCGCTGGTACAGGACACCTGATCGGCTTGCCAAGCCTTTTCCACATACTGACGGCATTTGCTGGAGATGTGGTATAGCTCAGGGCACGCTGCAGCATATTTTTTGGGAGTGCCCCAAATTGCAGTTTTATTGGAAGTCAGCGGCTGAAATTATCCTTAAACTTACAGATGTTGATATCAAAGCCAAACAAGCCCTGGTGCTTTTTCATGTCTCCGACTTCTTGCGCAAGGTGTACAAGAATTCCCTTTTGAGACATCTATTGAACGCTGCTAAAGCGTGTATACCTGCTTGCTGGAAGAGCACCTCTCACCCGACTGGAAGTCACTGGTTAAGAAGGGTAACTGATATCTACCATATGGAAGATATGATATCCACTGATTCCAGGAGAGCAGACAAATTTTTCCAGACCTGGTATTATTGGATACATTCCTCTACATCAGTGGATGGTCCTCTCCTCCTGTATCACTGTCTGTTTTAGTCTGTCATTTGCAAGCCCTATTTAATGTACAGTGCTGCGTAATATGTTGGCACTTTATAAATCCTGTTTATTAATAATAATAATAATAATAATAATAATAATAATAACAACAACAATATAATGGGCTGTTGCAGCCCCCTCAGCCTGCCTCACTACATGCCTCTGCTAACTAAATGGTATACTTTTGTACTTTTGGTGGTTAATGAATTGAATGTGAGTAGATTTATGTAACTGATTTGATTTGTTCCCCCTCCCTCCTTTTTATATTCCCTTCCTTTATTTAAAAAAAAAAAAAAAAAAAAAAAACAAATTGCATATAGAATTTCATTATCCTGAATATGGCTTATGGTT
>NC_092863.1:68777305-68785462 GCF_032062135.1 Pyxicephalus adspersus
TGTAACAGTGCAACTTTAAGTACAAATCATTTTTACCATGTGTGTTGTGTTTGTCACACCTTCAAATAAAAAGTAATGGGGATATTTTTCTAAAGGTATAGATATGGTATACTTTGCAGGGTTAAGGATCACTGGGCATGATAAAATAGTATGCCTGTGTTCTTTCAACCAACCTTGTGCTAGCAAAATCACACATATTGATAATTTTCTTGAATAATCAGTTGAAATAGCTCTTTTGTTTTGTTTTAATTATATCACTTTTATCAGTAGGCACTGTTCAAATATGTTGAAAAAGTCAAAGATCCCTTTGGAGCATACTTAGTTATTTATATGTCTGATATGTCTGTATGTACATTTCAAAAAATTATCTGCTGTTGATATCTGTCCAAAATCTAATAGTCCAGAAATAAACCCAAAAGAAAATCCTGCCACATGTGGATCCATTTCCTGTGCAAGGTACTCAATTAACCAAAAAGAAAAAAAAAAAATACATCTACTCTAACATGTTTCTTTTTTTATTCTTTCATTTCTATAGAATTCGACAAGAATCTAATAGGCAAACTGCTCCAAAGACTGCAGTAAATAACATTTACTGCATCAACCAATAATCTTTTGGAAAAGAATAAAGGAGAACCTCAAAATCAGGTATTCCTTGTCAAACTTGATGCATGGCACAAGAGAAGGGAACGATAAAGTCTTCATTCTAGTCTGAAGTTTAAAAATGTTAAAGAAGATTGCAAAACATTACTGGGTAAAGATATGCTTATCATTATAGAGGGAAAAAAGAAAATCAATCAAAAATATAGATTTTGCAGTGACTAAAAGTCCCTGCTCAAGACAGTCTCTGTTGATGCTCCGTATCTGAATAGGTCCTGGGGACACGAGTGAAGCTGGAAAGGCGACAGGTTCACTTTAATTCTATTCACACACAAGTTATTGGTGCTGAATAGTAATGGTTCAGCAGCTTGTGTCGTAGCTTAAGTTTCTTTTATAGACAAAAACAATGCTGCTGATTTCCGCATTTTTTTTTAAAGCATGCCTTTACACTATGCATAGGGAAAGGCCTCTTGGGTGATGTAGGTCTGGTGGGTGTGCCTATATCAATAAAAACTGTTCTTAGCAACTGTTACTGAAAAATTTTTTTACGAGCATAACAATGTCACAAGGCTCGATAAAAGCAAATTTTTTTACTACATGAGCAAAGTAAAACTGTATGCTGGGACATGAGGGGTGAAAACGGAGTTGCCTTAAGCTTTCACTTATTCATCACAGTTATTTTAGATTTTTCTTTGAAACTCTGCTTTCAGCAGCGAATGACTAGCAGCTTTCGAATGACAAATCGATAGGGTATACCTTAAGAGCTGCACATTTTACTGTAAAGTTCATCCTGCCTATTATACTTAGATGTAATTTTTTAGCCATTTAGGAATATTTTCTACAACAAGAAAAAATCACGGGACACTTTTTTTTTACCTATAAGAACAAAATACAGGAAACCATTGCTTGCTTTATTTTCAAGAGTGTAACAGATTTTGTGGTACAAGCACCCCTAAATTCCTTTCCCTTATGCAAGTTTACTCTCAAAGACAGAGACTCCCCATGAAATAAATAGCTACCCCCCAGGGTACCCCCCTTTACCCTGGAATTAATATGTATCCCAAGTTAATGCAAGAATACGTTTACTTACCATCAGGTTTGTTTGGATCTCTGTTTAGGACAGCATACCGAGGGAGTAAAATTCCCTCATCTTTAAGGATCCTATAAACCTCTCTCCTGTGGGTGAAAAATTAAAGTATTTAAATTCTCATGTTCTTGAAAAAGAAAACTGGCCTCTTACACAAACCTAAACACTTGCAAAAACAATTAGCTCATTAGTCTTCGAAAATAGGCAGCCACAAAAAAAAATGATTATTGTTCTTAATTGTCAAATACTACAGATCAACTGGATAAACTAAATTAGGTACCAAAAAGGAAAAACAAAAAATATGTGAAAGAATTTAAAATTTGGCATGAAAAATTAGCATTCAGGGTGCTATTAGCTCAAAGACACATTACTAGTAACTACAGGGTTCTTGTATATGGTAGTGGAGATAAGGTCAGATACAACTACACCTACACTGATAGCATTTCCTAACCAGAGTATTCTTAAATTAACTAGACATAAATCTTTCCTGCCTAAAAAGTCTAAAACATAAATATGTTCTACTGCTAGTTGAGTAAAACAATCTTACCGGTCTTGAATATGATACTGAAGGTTCAAGTCATTGATAACAAATGGATTCCTGAGTTTTGCATAGTCAACAGCTTTATCCAATGGAAAACCTTAATAAGATAATACATTTATAAATCTAATGAAAATAAAAGCATTCAAAACTCTTAAACTGGAAAAAAAAAGCTATTGAAGGACAAAAAGAACTTGTAGGAAGTGTAATGTCCTTGTTAACATTGACTACTCCCTAACAGACGTAAAAACAATTGGGACATGTCAGTAAAACATTGTATAAGGTGATCCTGTGCTCTTTAACATGCCATTCTTTACCATTCCGTTCATGTGGTCGCCAAACATTTAGAGCAAAAACCTAGAGGTGGCCCTACAAATGGTTACATAGCTTACACCATGAGCACAAAAACCAAGGCCACTTTGTTATACAAATTTTATTATCACCTGTTGGTGGAGACCCCAGGCTGACCATCTTCATTACCTAACTACCAGTCCAGGAATCCATCCATTATAGTTATAGACTGGCAGAGAGCTGAGTGAGACAAATGGTTGGAGCGGGGTTTTTCCTCACTGCAGCTGTTAAATAAATGACCATCCATGCGAGGGCCTTTAGGTGGCTGCCGCGCACATCTTCAGAAGTGGTGCGTGCTCGGGCTCTGCCCACCAAATCAGTTTAATCAAATTTTAGATCTCTGTTTCAGTACAACTTGTTGAGGATTAATACTGAATATGACCACGGTTTCATTAGGGTCTTTCAAATATCTGGTTGAATGTAAATTACCAACACCAGTCTTCCCCAGTGCTAGGTGCCAATATTAAATAGTGCACTGGTGAAGGTGTAAGGACTGTCCAGCAGAGAGAACAGACACAGAGGACCTGGCAGCACCACATGAATGACCAGCAACACAAAGTCCATGCTTCTTTTTAGGCAGGGGCTCTATTCCCACAAGGACACACAAATAATTAGGATATTAAAAATAAACTTATAATAGGAAAACCTGTATTAGTGTTCTCCCCAACGCGTGCAGAGTGCACCACCCGGCACTTCTCAGTAACCACCCGGCTGTTTTTTAGTGGTTAGTGACGTTCTGAATAACGATACAGGGGCTGCCACCCGCCTACAGTTTCTTCCCTCCTGGCATAAAAATATTTCTGGGTGGAACACTGTATATTAACATTAGGTGAAAATGAAAGAAATTTAGTCATAGATTGATTGCTTCCACATTAAAACACTACATACATTAATTGGAATGCAAGAAGTCACCAGACCCCAGTCAACTTTAAGACACAATGCAATAAGAATAGTGCAATTAAAAAAAAACATCCAGTTCCTAACTATTCCAAAAAAATCAGTGATTGGAATAATACAGCTAAAATTGTAATTACTTAGACTAATAAATATGCAATTAAGCTTTTTTTGCCATAACCTTAATTATCCATTCATACTGCACATCTGTGAGCACTTGCAGAATAAAAGGATGTAGGATGTTGGTATTGGACTTTTGAACTTACTAGAAAAATTAACTAGTTGGTTCCCTAGCACAACCCCTCTCCTCCTTGCATATAAGAGGAGTCGGATAGCACATGAATAATCCGCGTTCTAGCCTAGATTTTTCCCCTATTCCTGACGTTAGCAGATGTGTTGAGAAGGAAAGTGGAATACTATAGCATGTCACGGAGCATGTCTGAGTCTGCTGGGGCTGCAGCCAAAATGGCATTATCCAGTAGCAGTATCAGGGCTTTGGATGTCAACAAGGGAGCCTTTTATGAGTAACTTACAGTCCTAAAACACATCAAATGCCCATATAATCATGATGAATTGTTTGGATATCTCTTATTTAGGCTTTACTTCTTTATAAAGACTCCAGAATAATATTACTGAAAAGAGAGGTGCAGGCATTTGAAAGTCGTTCTGATTAGCAGCTGGAAAGATTAATAGGATTGAGTCACAGTGTGGGCAGCACGTTTTATGTGCAGATTAAGAAGTGTAACAACTGCAGACATTTACCTGGCCTAAGCAGACAGCTCAGCAACCGCAGACAGGATTAACCATGTGAATTGCAGCTATTCCTATCTGCTTTGTGTCTAAGAGAAAGGAAATTGTTACAGAAATGCCCACGCTACCCACAGCTAGGAGCTATATCTGATGAGAGCTGTACCTTTGGAGTGGAAGGAAATGAGGCAATCACACAGTGGCCAGTTTTCCACACATTCGTTCAGAATGACGTCTTCTTCAAACATAACAACAGTGATGTATTTAAACAGGGAGAGGCGTTCCAAGATTTCTTTCATGGGTTTAGATTTGGACTTTTTAGCCATAGCACAGATTCCCACCACAATCTGTCTCTCTGGAGGCTGCAAAGAAAGCAAAAGGGAGTATTAGGCTGGGCTGCATATTACTAACCTCTTCAATGCTGAATGTTTCCCTTCAAACCAGACCAAGGACTGCATTGAAATAACAACCGGAGAGGGTAGTATGCCAATTAGGCACCATGGACACATTTCTATTTTTGTTCTCATTTCTGTTCTGCAGCATAGTTAGATTACTAGCACATTTGCCCCATTACACTATCTACATGGAGTTTGTTTGTTCATCCCGTTTTTTGTTATTAATTTTATTGGACTTTAACATTCACAATCTAAAAGCATACCTGGGCTTTTAATGTACACCACTGCATAATATGTAGCACGGCACAGTTACAAAGTATATACAGTTTATATAGATAAATAAATATAGACAGGGAGAGAGCAGGGGTGTCTTTCTTCAGTCCTCTGGGGTCACACACAAGCCAGGATTTTCACTTTTGGATGTTTTGTTAGTCAATTCTAACTTTACTGATGTTAAGGAAATACTAAAAATGTATGCAGATCAAGGACTGGAGTTGGACAGCCCATATTAAAGACCTGAAGAGAAGAGTATATTTGTGAAAGTATGTATAGATGTACATGAACACTTGTCTCAGTATAATGATTAAAATGTATTTCCACCAAATCACTAACCGGAGAAGTGAATAACAATTATCTTGTTACAATTGTAGCTCTCCAAAGGTGTCATTTAGCAGCAATGGAACAATCAGTTGTTTGAAGTGATCCGGGTAAATCTAATGCTGGCCACGAGACAAAGCTACCCAATGCTGACCACACAATGGGCACATAAATGTAAGAAGCAGACCATGGAACAACAGAACATGGTGGCCTGACTAATAAATTCCATTTTCTTTTATACCACGGGGATTGCAAGGTGTGTGCATAGTTTACCTGGGGAAGAGATATCAGCAGGATACTTTATAGGGGGTAAAATGGCAGACTAGTGGAGGAAGGTTGATTGGAAGGATCTGCTAACATCTTGATGCCAAATGCAGGACTTTAGAGATCTTGTGATGATCTGTACTCTCCATGCAACTGATTAATATTACATTCTAACAGTAGAGGGCAGAATGGGAGACTGTTTCATGAATATAGTTTTTTTTTGGATAATCATGGCCAAGGGTCTACAACACTCAACTCATACCATAGAAAGTAGTAGAATTATTTCAGATAAAAGCTGACTCCACAGTAAGCAGTAAAATATAAGAACATAATGGACAAACATTTTAAAATAAACAGGAGAAAACATCAGAGAGGTAGTTAAGTGTAGGATACATACAGAGTCATATTCTTCATCGTCGTCGTCATCATCATCATCCTCGTCATCAACGTTGTGGTAGAGTTTATCTGCATTTTCAGCTTTGCTTTGGTCCAGCACCTCATCTGATTCCTCACATCCCACAAAGAACCTTGGGATGTCTCCCTCTGTTGCACTAACAGACATGGTGGTAACCTTCGCCTGAGATTTGCATGTGCCCGACTGCTGTGATGAATGATGTCTAAACTCAATGACGCAGCTCAAACACAGACCGGGTAAATCAGCTGTTCAATGCAGCAGGCTGTGCATTCTTCATGTCTTCACTCTCTGAATGTAACCAGGTCGTACGAAATGCCCAGTCATCACAAACTGCTCCTTTTTTCAGTCCATGGACAGTTTACAATTCCTAAGAGATCAACAAAAAATTAACACAAATATATATCAGACATACAATACACAGAATAAGACAGCAACAAAACTTTACACAGCAACAAAAGTTTACACCATTGTTATTGATGTACGCAACACTATTACCTCCAGGACACCAACTCAACAACAACATGGTTGCTGCAGCACTGAAATGAAGCTGATATTGTCAAACAATTTACTACAGTACAGGCGGAGTGATTTCCACCCAACAGTCCCGAACTGGCTTTATCAGGGAGGAGAGCAGCGCAGAAATGTGTAATCAGGTCAGTAAACACTGAGTAACAATGCCAATGACCAACAACATGGGGGGGTAACAAAACTAACAGCTAGTCACCAATGTGTGTATCTTTTTTGTGTACTTAACACCCCTTCCAATGACTACAACTGTCACTGACCATCAAGGCACAAAAGGGGGTAAGGAAAGTGACCGGCATTGCCACGGATAATGAACGAAGATCTTCACTGATTGACACATAGAAATAACATACTGTAACTAACCTCATATTATAAAACAGATTAGTCAAATGGAGAATAAGTACACCCCTACATTTACCACAACTTCCATTTCATGAAGTTAAAATCAGGGTTTTTAGATCAAGTAAATCCAATCCAATAAAAAAAGAGCCAGAGAGAATTAGTTGGAACATGAAAAAATGTCTAATTTATACCTCAGCTATCAATGGTCCAGTATCCTCATTACAGGAGTTGCCACCCACCTACAGCTTCTTCCCACTCGAATTAAAAGAGTTTCTGGGGGGAATACTGCTCACATAAAAAAATAAAATCTTCTTGTGAGGAACAGCAACCTCATCTTGCTTAGGAAATCAGTCAATGGGAAATCCACCCAATCAACAGTGTGCCATCACAAACAATAAATGGACTTTGGCGACGGATAAATATCTGAAGCTTCGAGTTCCAGTAAAACCCGGGAGCCATACCTGACTGGGGTTGCTCCTAGATAAAGTTACACAGAGAATAGACTCATTTGTCACTAGGTGACTTTTCTTTAATGCTCGTGCAACGACTATATTTAATGGTTCAATCAAGCAAGATTAAATCTACAGCCTGTCCTTGTATTTTTCTATTTTTCCTCATTTCATCTAAAATTCATGAATAAAGGTAATACATAACCAGTAATAAGGCAGGAATGTATTTCCCCTGTGTAATAGAGTATATAGTTACCCACGAATGGATTCATAAACATAATTATACCTTATCACAATCTGCTTATCTTAATCCAACAATTTAAGTTATGCTTGGCGTAGGATAAACAGATATTAGTATAAGGAAGATGTTTTTACAACTTTTTCGAAGGACTCCACACAATATCCGTTATGTTATTGCTACATGAACTCTTCTTTCATCTATAAAGATTTCAATTTAAGTGTACAGAAATTAAGATATCATAAACCTGATGAACATAATTCTGGTCACAAATATTTGTAAGCCTTTATGAAAAAAAATTCTGAGAAAACAATAGAATTGAAGTGGAATATTTTCTACTCATTTCCTATTGCAGCAAGTTAATCTTTAAAGAAGAAAGTCCATCAAAACACTGTCATTCCTGTACAACATTCCAACCTCCTGAAATATCATGGTGCTCTCTGTGCAAAGAAAATGCACCAGAAGGACAGCAGTGATGTGAAATCATTAGTTATGTTTAAATTGGGGATTATGGGATGAGTTTTGCAATTATGCAAATAGAATTTTATAAATTTTGTAAATTAGTGGACCAAAAAGACATTTGACTATTTCTCTGGATAAAATATATCATTAGGTAAATATGGATGCTGGTGTTGCCAGACGCCTTCCTAAAAGGGTAAAGCTACGTACACACGGCAGATTTTTATCGCCCGATAATCGGCATCGGCCAATTATCGGG